>NW_011889404.1:162117-187671 GCF_000151845.1 Pteropus vampyrus
TATTATTGTATAAACTGGCGGCAAGAAATTAATCTCTTTCTAACAAGGACAAGAGCCAAAATCAAAGTGCATAAGCGGACAAGAGAGAGGAAGGTTGGATGTGGATGGAAACCCTTGACTATAAGTATTGTCGTGACACTGGACACACTGTGGAGGGTTCACCATCCCAGAAAAGAATGTCTGGCAGCAGTATTCTTAGAATAGATCATTATGGATCTGAAGTATGCCAGATGAAGATTTAACCTGTTTAAAGAACTTTTAAAATACTTTCTTAATATTGGGGTTTCCTGTTTGGTTTTCTCTTATAAAAAATCTTAAGGAATGATGGGGAATTTGAAGAGCACTGGATCTAAATTATCTTCCATACCAGCTATAAGGCAGCAATCCCAATAACATGCTAAGAGTGTCTTCATTTATCTCCATCTCACATCTCCCTGCTATGTTCAAAACATTATATTTAACAGTCTATTAGACACTTTTACTTGCTTATCCCATAGGTACTTCCAACTCAACATTCTAAAAACTGAATTTTCTCTCTTTCTCCAGTGATCTCTCAGCTTAGTTTAACTGCTTCCAGTCCTTTTCTGTACTGCCCTCTCAGGGAGCTTTTCACACGACAAATATGTTCATTCCATTTCCTTTTCAAATCCTTTTATTGTTTCCCATGCCCTTCAAAACTCCAGACTTTTTAGGGTGATATGCAAAGTGTTTCATGATCTTGCCCTGCCTATGTTCCTAGCATCATCTCTCTTTCTACCTATTTCCCTCAATCCTTAAATGTGATTATGCAAACTTAGGGCAGTTTTTCAGATATACCCAGCCTTCCTTCACCTTTGCCATGCTGCTCTCTTGGCCTAGATGTACCACCTCTCCTCTCCTTCTTCTTCATGACTCAGCTCAGTTACTTCTTCCAGGAAGCCTTCTCCCTACACTCTGTCCTTAGTTAGGTGCCCATCCTCTGAAAAGGAATGTATAATTGCAATACTTTGCAGTTTACAAAGTACTTGTAAACACAAGTTCATTTAGTTATTTTCAAAGGCTATATTGGGTAGATTTGTACTCATTTTATAGACAAGGCTCAGGGAGTCCACCTGTCTAAGGTCACACAGCTGGTTAGTGACAGAACTGGGACCGTACCCAGGTCTTCTAGTGCAGGGCTCTTTCCCTTGTACTCTGAGAAACAGAATCTGAGGAGAGAGCAAAGGTTGTGCTCTCTAAGATGTCACAGAAGCTCAGAGAAAATCCTGGAACAGATTGTCTCTTGGATCTTTAGAGTGAGTGCAGCCCCGTTGACATTATGATTTCAGACTTCTGGCCTCCAGAACCCTAAGAGAATCTCTGTTATTCTAAGCTACCCAGCTTGTGATACTTTGTTATGGTAGCCACAGGACACTCATGTGGTGGTTATATAATTAATAAGTGGTAGAATCAGGATTAAAACACAAACTAGCTTGTGTAAAATTTTTGAAATGTCACTTTCTTGTTTGGGTGATTTCAAGCAAATTGTGTCACTTCTCTGTACCTCAGTTTCCTTGCGTGTAAAATGGTATTAGTTATAAATTACACTTGCTGGTATGGGTCACCCCACAGAGCTCTGGTGGGGGAAAGGGTGTGTGAACTTCCTGGTGACCGAAAGAACCACGAGGAACCACCAACACAACAAAGCAAAGGCCATCTGACATTAGAGGACAGAACAGCTGATGTGGCTAGAGGCAATGCCAAAAGAGAATTACGTCAGAGTGTCAGATAACTGGGATGGAGTCTCAGGTGAGAATTCAAGAAAAATATAACCCAGGTAGTTATCTGAGGATACAGCTCCATAAGCCACCAGAACATACCAACCTGAGTGAGAGAGTGAGTGATGGCAGGACGACAGGGCTCCCTTGTAGTGCTCTGTCCTGAGAGAAGGCAGCCATCCCTGGTGACTCATGTCCTTGCTCTGATCGCTGCATATTTCATAGGGGGAAGCAGTGTTTTCAGGCAGTGAGGCAAGAAGATCACACAGCAAGCTATCGAGGTGCTGCTATGTCTACCCTGGGGCGGGGGCAGCACAAGCCACCCAGAATATTCTGTTACTTAGAGGAAGTGGCCACCAGAGTTCCTTCAGAACCCTGCGGCCAGAAGAAGGATATCAGTGGAGTAGATTTATTGTCTAAGTGCCTCCCAGGGGCAGAATGGAGCCTATGGGCTTAGGATACAGAGACAGACTTTGACTCAATACAAGAATGAGCTTTTGATGCCCAAACTTATGAGAAGGTAGTGAGTTCTTGACACTGGTAGTATGCAGGTGAGGCTACACACCTCCGTGTTGCTACAGTCATGCATCCAGTGGGAGTAGTATAGATCAGTGTTTAGACCTGTGTATACACTAAATCCCCGGAGGCTTGGTAAGATAAGGATTACTGGGTGTTTGGGGATGTGTAGTGTCTCAGTTAACTTGAGCTTCTGTAACACAGTATCACAGACTGGGCAGCTTAACAACAGAAACTTGTTTCTCACAGCTCTGGAGGCTGGAAGTTTGAGATCGGAGTGCCAGCATGGTTAGGTTGCAGACAGACATCTTCTCACATGGCAGAAGGTATGAGGGAGCTCTGTTTTATCACAGCACTAATGCCATTCGGAACTTTTGTGACCTAATATCTTCTCAAAGGCCCCACCTTCTAACATCATCTCATTGGGGTTAGGCCTTCATCATATCAATTTTGGGGACACAGACACATTCAATCTCTAACACATAGGTCCAAGGTGGGGCCTAAGAGTTTGCATTTCCAACAAGTTCTATACTTTGAGAAACCCTGGTGCAGATAATTTTGAGATTTGATGAATCCTGCCATAACTAGCCTTCCAGTGACTACATAGAACTCAATAAATTAATTCTGAAACTAGAATTGCTTAATCTCTTTGCATTTCACATTTCTTATGGTGACATCTGCAACACTCTGCTCACTGAAAATGAGTAGAGTAGTCCGGGTCCCTTTCATCTTTCACTGGCTTCCAGACACTGGAAATATGCAGATCAGGCTACATGTCTCCATGTTGCTGCAATGATGCATCCAGCGAAGCCACAGACAAGACACCACCATAGACCCGACTTAGCCCCAAGACTTCTGTGAGTTGAGAGAATGGCACCACCTCTTCCTGCCCTCATTCTGGTCCAAAGTTTCTGTTCCATGCCAAGGACATGAGACTTCATCCCAGACCATTGCTGCTCTAATGCTTGGTTGTGTATCAGGGAATTCAAGTTGGAGGTTTGCTGGACTAGAGTGGAGAGAGAAGGCTGGAATCTTGGGGGCAGTTCCAGAAGTTATTCTGCATTCATGCCTGATGTTGGGTTTGGAAAGAGGGATCTGGTGCCAGATGGACCAGAAGGGGTGGGAACAGGCATCAGAAGGGCTCCAAGCTCTCACCCTAATGGTCCTGAGAGGAAATTGGGAGAGACAGTTTCGCTTTATTTTAAGGGTGATACCCATTCATAGTTTACTTTTATTTTCAAAAGCATAGCATAAAAGATAAAAAAAAGCAAAAGCCATCCTCTCCAATCACACAGATAAACTCCCCACATATATCCCCTATTAAAATAGTTTCATCTGTGTCCTTTCAGAAAATTGTCCCTAAAAAATGAGGATTTGGGAAGAAGACAGGAACTTTATCCAGAACCCCTGAGTCTGAGGTGCTGTCAGGCATCCAGGAGGAGGATGTTGGAGGCAATGGAGAAATGGGGTCTAGAATTTAATTGAAGGATCTGGACTGGAGATTTTTATGATATATCCTCAGAAAATTCAATCTCTGAAGCCTGTATATGCTAGCAATAGCCATTATAACAACTTTCCCTGGATCTTAGTATCATAACCATTGTTCCTAAGCACATGTACCATAGGTGACCACACACTTTTCGATAAGGTATTTGCACACATCATGGTGGTCTTTTCTGCTTGAAACCGTTTTAGTTCAAGGATCCTGCTTTGTTAAGGGCTATATCCACCCTGGCTATTTGGGGAGAGTTCTATCATGTTTATAATCTTGGTGTTCAGGGAATAGAGTTAGCCTTGACTACAGGGAAGTTTTTAGTTGTATAGATTTCATCATTGGGCACAACCTCTGTCTTCTGAAGATCAAAAATATTGCTATAAAGAAATCAGGGTGAGTTTCATTTCTTGTAATGGCGGACCAGCTTGTTTCAAACTAAACTTCACACCAAGAGCAACTAGAAAAGCTGAACAAAATCTAAATACATGTCTTTCTGTTGAAAGAACTGCAGAGAGACAGGAACCCTAGAGAAGAAAGTCCAACATTTGGTACATTTTCTCCTCAAGATATTTACCAGTTACCAATACTGCTGCTGCAGAGGCTGAAAGGCTCGGCAAGACTGTTGGTGGTTCCACGGGCCTGGGGACAATTGTCATTCAAAGTTGGCCAAGGAAAAGAAGCCTGTTTAACATCCCAGCTCTTAGCTGGGTCTCTGAAAGTTTATACCCTAAGAGAAAGGGCAAAAAGGAAGCAGACCAGTTCTCACAAGGACCAAATCCAACTTTCAATCAGCTCACTATCTTGTTCGAATAAAATGGTTTGTCCCTACTAACTGCCTGCTGGGAGCAAAAGCAAATCTCTATATTAGAAGGAGCCCAAAGTCTCAAATTATCTCCATTATTTTTAAACTACAGTATCTGACACTCAACCAAACATAGTCAGGCATACAAAAAGACAATAACTGACTAAAATTTAAGAGGAAAAAAAAGTTCAAAGGCAGATCTGCAGAAGGCCCAGATACTGAGATGATAGACATGAACTTTAAAATAGTTATGTTTCATATTTCATATCTTTAACACATCCAATGAAAAAAATGGAGATTTTTTTTCCAGAGAACTGGAAGCTACTAAAAACAATCAAATGGAAATTCTAGAATTGAAAACTATAATAACTGAAATTAAGAACTCAATAGATGACTTCTACTTCTGTCCATGAAGGATTACATGCTACAGGAATTGTCCTCGGGCCATAAACAAAAAATATTAGAAAGCTGGACAAGATATCTGAAACAACTATTTCCAGTTATTGAACAGATAGCACAGGACTGAGAAACTGAAAGAAAGATGAGCCCTACAATTGCTCCAGAGTCAACTTCTAAGAAGCAGTGCAGGACAGGACAGGGAAATCCTACAGGACTCAGAAGTCTGACTGAGTTGAGACACTGGATTCTGGAATGTCAAGATTAGAAATTTCAGAACAGAATACAGAAGAGGGTAATATTTTAGAGAGAGTTCTAGAAATCTGCAGAGGGATCCTTGTCAGATTGAATGCTTGTCAGTGTACTTGAGCCTATTTGGGAGGAAATTCTCTAAGCCCAAGGAACGAAATTACAGAAATCAGTAGACAAAGCAGTTCCTGGATTTGGATAAGGCTGGGAATAGTTTGTTGTTCTCACAGGCCTCGTAATGCCTGGGGCATTGGGTTGCATGTTCACAAGGGCCATGCCAAGTAATAGGGCTAAATTATCTTCAGAATAAGATCTACTCTGAAATCCCTATAACAAATCTTAAAATCAAACCTCAAAAGGATCAAATTGATCAGCAAGTAACTTAAGTGCAGCTGGAACAAAATGCAACACTTTAAACAGTATCCAGCACTGAACGGCACTATAAAACTCACAATAACTAACATTTGGTCACAAATTACTGGGTATGCAAGAAAATATAACCCATGACCAGGAGAAAAAAAATCAATCAATAGAAATAGACTGAGAAATGACAGTGATAACGGAGTTAATAAACAGAGATATTAAAAAACTACTAAACACCTTATTACTCTGCTCAAGCCTGTAAAGGAAAATGTGACCATAATGAGGAAAGAAATGGAAGATTTATTTATTTATTTACTTACTGATTTATTATTAATTAATCTATTTTTTTATGGTGACATTGGTTGATGAAATCTGGTTTCAGTTGTAGAAATGGAAGATTTAAAAGAGACCCAAATGGAAGTGTAGAGATTAAAAATATGATACAAAAGTGGAAAATACACTGGATGGTATTAAAAGTAGACTAGATTCTGCAGAAGAAAAGATCAGTGAACTCGTAGCAACAGCAACAGAAACTATCCAAAATAAAGCATGCAGAAAAGAAAAAAAGACTGAAAAAAGGAACGGAACTTTAGTAAGCCGTGGGACAAGAGCAAATGGCCTAACAGACTTATAACTGGAGTCCCAGCAGGAGAGAAAAGGAAGAAAAATATTTGAAGAGATAATACTTAAAATTTTCCAAATTTGAGGAAAATTGAAAACCCAAATATCCATGAAGCTCAACCAACCTCACAGAGAAGAAACATAAAGAAAACCATACCAAAGTACATCATAATCAAATTGCTATAAACCAAAGATAAAGAGAAAATCTTATAAAGCAGCTAGAGAAGGAAAGGTACAATATAAGAACACAGGTAACAATGACAATAGACTTATATTTAGAAACTGTGCAGACCAGAAGACAATAAAACAATATTTTTAAGTGCTGAAAGTAAAAGAAATGTCAACCCAGAGTTTTATACTCAGTGAAAACACACCTGGGAAATTCTAATAGCCCTGGGAAGCCCCTTATTTTTTTCACTGTGATGTCTCATCATCCTGAGACTGGTGTTCTCCCAAAAAGATTTTACCCTAGGTCTACCTCCTTTCTTCAGCACGTTCCCATGTTTCCTGGCCAGTGTCTTTCCTTTCTTGTGTCTGATCCCACACTCCATGTTTTAGCAGTTATTTTGAAGATATGGCCTATTTCTAATTGTTACAGTATTGACACAAATACCTCAAGAGTTCTATGGCTTAACTCACTAGCAGTTTCTGTTTCATTCTGTTGGACATGTTTGTCCAACCTGGGTATTCTCGTTTGTGGATGGTGTTTCTCCTGCCAGAGTCTCAGAAGTCTTGGCTCCTTCCATCTCACAGCTCCTCTATCCTCTGGGGCCTCCTTTATGTCTATGTGGTGGGAGGATGTTATGGGTTGAATTGTGTCCCTTGTGGCACTTGATTTTTCTGTCCAGCATTTATTCTATTTCGATGAATGTTCCATGTGCACTTGAACACAATATAATGTTGCTGTTGGGCAAGTATTCTACATATGTCAATTTACTTAAGTCGGTCGATGGTGTGGTTCACATGTTCAATATCCTTACTGATTTTTTGGTCAATTTGTTCTGTCAGTTACTCTCAGACAAATTTTTAAATCTCCAACTATGACGAAAATTTGTCTATTTCTTCTTTTTTTTCTTTTTTGTTTGTTTGTTTGTTTGTTTGTTTTATTCTTTAAATTCCACGTGTAAGTGAAATCATGTAGCGTTTGTCTTTTTCTGACCACTCCATTTGGCACTATACTCTCTAGGTTCATCACGAACTATCTTTTTCCATCCCTTTACTTTTTGTCTGTGCGTGTCTTTCAATCTGAAGTGATCCTCTTGTAGGCAGCATATGTAAGGGTCTTGTTTTCCTGTCCATTCAGCCACCCTATCTTTTGATTGGAGCATTTAATTCTTTTTCATTTAAAGTACTTGTTGATATCTATGTAGTTATTACCATTCTTCATTCATATTTTTGATACATATCTTTTTCTTCTTAAAGAAGTCTCTCCAACATTTTCTGTATTACAGGCTTGGTGGTGAGAACTCTTTGCTTTTTCTTGTCTGGGAAGCTCCTGTTTGTCCTTTGATTCTAAATGATAGCTTTGTTGGGAAGAATAGTCTTGGTTGTAGGCCCTTACTTTTTATCACTCTGATTATTTCTTGCCAATCCCTTCTGGCCTGCAAAGTTTCTGCTGAGAAATCAGTTGACAGTCTTATGGGAGCTCCCCTGTAGGTAACTAACTGCTTTTCTCTTGCTGTTTTTAAGATTCTCTCTTTGTATTTAACCTTTGACTTTTTAATTGTGATGTGTCTTGGTGTGGGCCTTTTTGGGTTCATCTTGTTTGGGACTCTCTGGAACTTCCTGGGGTTGTATGTCTATTTCCTTCACCAGATTAGGGAAGTTTTTCATAATAATTTCTTCAAATAGGTTTTCAATTCCTTGCTCTCCCTCTTCTCCTTCTGGTATCCTTATGATGTGAATGTTGTTATGCTTAATCTTGTCCCAGAGGGTCCTTACATTATCTTCATTTTTTTGGATTCTTTTTCTTATCGCTGTTCTGACTGGGTGTTTTCTGCTACCCCACCCTCTAAATACCTGATTCGATCTTCTGCGTCATCTACTCTGATGATTTCATCTAATGCATTCTTCATCTCAGATATTATATTCTTCATTTCTGACAGATTCCCTTTTATGTTTTCTACCTCCATTTTTATGTTTTCTATCTCTTTGTTAAAGTTCTCACTGAGTTTCTCTACTCTTCCTCTAAGTTCATTGAGCATTCTTATAACCAGTGTTTTCAATTCTGCATCTGGTAAAGTTCTTGTCTCCATTTTGTTTAGTTCTTTTTCTGGAGCTTTGTTCTGTTTTTTCATGTGGGACATGTTTCTTTGTCTTCTCATTTTGGCTGCTTCCTGGTGTCTGTTCCTATGTGTTTGGTAGGGCTCCTAAGTCTCCTGATCTTAATAGAGTAGCTTTATGTAGTAGGTGTCCTGTGGGGCACAGTGGCACAGTCTTCCCTGATCACCTGAGTGAGGTGCTCAAACTGTGTCCCTTGT
Source organism: Pteropus vampyrus (assembly GCF_000151845.1). Taxonomy (NCBI): domain Eukaryota; kingdom Metazoa; phylum Chordata; class Mammalia; order Chiroptera; family Pteropodidae; genus Pteropus; species Pteropus vampyrus. The sequence goes on from NW_011889404.1 coordinate 170,776, forward strand.
GTGGCTTGTGTGTGCCCTCCTGTTATAGTTAAGCCTTGGTTGCTGTTTGCATGCCGATGGGAGGGATTGGCCCTCAGGCTGACTGATTGTGAGGACTGGCTGGGGAAGGGCTGACCCTTCAGAGCAGGATTCCCTTTAGCAGGGCTCTGGTGCCTGCCCAGTTTGCCTTTTTGGTGTGTCCTCCTCAGATGAAGCCCTGGGTGGTGCTCTAGCTCTGGTGCTGGTCAAAGCTGGCTATTGGGTATGCTAGCCCAAGGGCTTCCTGGGAGAGGTCCAGCTGCAGGCCAAGTGCAGCTGTAGCCTGTGCACCTCTGGGACCACCTGATAGGAGTCACCAAGCAATTCACACATGGCCACCACCCATGCTGGGCTTATAAGTGCCTCGAGAGGCCAAGCCAGGAACCGAGGCTGGCTGCCACTAGTGCAGGGCTTTGGGCTGCTCAGCAAGAGGTACAGGGCACACCGAGGCCAGATGCTGTTTCTTTGGGTTTCGTGAGCATTTGAGAGATTTTAGGAAAGTCCACAGCAAGAGCCAAGACAGGCTATTTATATGGAATAAACCACTGGAAGTGGCTTGGGTGGGCCCACAAGTTGGGAGAGGCAGAGTCTGAGAGAATCACCTGGGTGGAGCAACCTGTGTTAACCAAATGATGGAGACTCAGATATGGCGGCTGCTTGTGTCCACATGCTGGAAGAGGGGAAGGGCTCAACAAAGGAACAATGGATACTGCCAGAACTTCTGTCTGGGAGAAAGCCACCACTCAGGCCCTTGCCTTGAAGTCTGACAACTCAGTGTCTTCCACACTGGAGCTCAGAGCAAGTGAGTCTGTCAGCAAGGAAGTATGGCATGGGCCCTTTAAGAAGAATGCCTGAGACTACCTCTGTCTTACTCAGCCACAGTCTTTGCTGGTTTTCACAGCCAGAGGTTGAGGGGACTTCTCTTTCCAGCATTGGAACCCTGGGCTGGGGAGCACAGTGTGAGGCTGGGACCCCTCACTCCTCAAGTGGGGAAGGGGGCTCTGCAGCCAAGATAGCCCTCCTGATTCTCGATCACCCAGGCGGTTGTGGGACTGAGCCATTTCACATCTCTGCCTCTCCTACTGGTTTGACATGACCTCTTATGTTTGTCACTAGTTGTAGGGCTTTTGTTCAGCCAGACCTCAGGCAACTCCCAGTAATAGTTTCTCTGTAGTTTCATTATAATTTTGGTGTGGTTGCAAGAGGAGGCTACTACTGATCTGTTGGGTTTTTTTCCCTTTTAAATGACAACATTGTTCTTACTAAATAAATGTATTTAAAATTTATCCAGATCTTAAATAAATAAAAACCCAGCATCACTCACCAAAAGTGAAAAGTAGTTAACTCTAAAGATGAATCCAGTTACAACACAACACTGTCTGGCATACACGCACACTGCTGCCTGCCCAGTGCCATGGGGCTGAGGCCGGACTCCTCTGCTGAGAGGAGAGTGGCTAGCCTGTGAACACAGTGAAGCCACACCAGTAGCAAACTGAGATGGGACTTAACATAATCAGAAAGATGAAAAAACAACAGGAGAAAAGGAACTTCCCCACTCTGCAATGCAATGTTATTCATGCTATGTTCACCGCATCTGTTCAGTCCGTGCAATTCACCCTGGTAGAGATTAGGCAAGTCTGCCACTCACCCACTCATGTCTTCCCCTAACTTAAGAGGCATGAGGAGGACATCAAGAGCTAATGGAGGGCCAGCAGTCTATCAAAGCCACACTGACCTGGGCCAGCAGGAAGGTCCCATCTTACAGGTCACATTGGGCACCTGCCAGGAGCCTAAGTCTGGGTGTAGCAGGCAGAGGCTGGGACCCACAACCGAAGTATGTCACTGAGAGTGAGGGGAGGCCTCCTGTGGGCAGTGCATTTGCCATGAGAATAGGGCTGGGTGGGGTGGAGGCTGAGACCTGGCCTCAAACTCCAGATGTGGGGCTTGGCAGGGGATGAGGTCAGAGCAGGCTGGCTCCAGGGCACCAGACCTAGAGTCTAAGAATGGGGTCAAGTTTCATGTGCTACCTTATCCTGCCTCCCAGAACCCAGAAGAGTTAATTGGTGGGAGAAATAGGAGCCAGATACTCTCCTCTCTTCAGGTCTCTGTCTACCACCAGACAGTTCTCCAGCCTCAGAAAAGGTTAGAGGCAGCTCTTCTTCCTGGGTGGGGTCTTCCTTTGATACACTCTTAATCATAGAAAGATGGCAGTTGCAGGACACCAGGACATAGAAAAATCAGAATGATCATGCTTGTTTCTCCACTCCAGGAGAAGAAGTACCACGTATGTCCTGCCCACACTGTGGCCAGCTTCCTGCCAAAGGGGCCTTCTCAGGCATCAGCAGGCACACGCTGAGGGAACAAAGGTACATTGTAGTCCCTAGCAGGCAGGCCTACTACTGCAGGGCAGACTCCCAGCTTTGCCTCAGGGTAACAGTAAAGGGCAAAGTTCCCCACAGCAGTGTCCTGCCTGCCCTCTTGTATCCTCTCTGTTGAAGCAGAATTCAGGTTTTGCTTGTGCGCAACCCTCTTACTGAATTAGTTTCTGTTGCTGCAGAACAAATCGCCACGAATGTAGTCGTTTAAAACAACACATACTTGTTATCTCAGGGTATCTGTGGGTCAGGAGTCCAGGTAAGGCTTAGCGGGTGCTCTGCTCAGGGTCTCACAGAGTGGCAGTCAGGGTAGTGGCTGGGTCGAGATCTCCTCTAGAGGCCCAGTGGAGCATGGGCCCGCTTGGAAGATCACCAAGACTGTCAGCAGAATCTGTTTCCTTGCTCTCAGCTCCTCAAGGCTACCCTGGGGTTCTGGCCCCATGGCCCCTCTATAGGGCCCCTCACGATGTGGCAGCTTTCCTTGAAGCCTGCGGAAAACCACTCTGACCTCAAGGAGGACCTCAGTCTCTCTGAAAGGGCTCATTTAGTCAAGTCAGGTCCAGGATAATCTCCCTTTCAATCAATTCAACAGCAGTCCATTAGGGACTTTAATTACATTAGTGATATCTGTTTGTTCGTTTGTTCATTTGTTCGCTTGCTTGCTTGCTTGCCACATAAGAGCACAATCAGGGCAGTGACAGCAAACTATAGTTACACTATAGTTTCACCCACATTCCGGGGGAGAGGTTATACAGGGCATGTACACCAGGGGGCGATCTTAGAATTGGGTCTGCTACACTTCCCTTGCTCAAAACTTCCGAGAGAGGATTTCCTCTAATCTATAAGAGAAAGATAAAACAGCAAGGCACTAAATTTCTAAATTAAGATAGATTTTCAATGTGAAGTGTGTGGATATAATATGTTTTCCTTCCTTATTTCAATATGTAGTTTATCACCTGGGAAAGGGACATACAGAATATCCTAGAACTTAATGATAACAGTCTCTTCACCCTTATTTGGTTCTATGAGAATAGAAGGAAACAAATAATTGTCAGGACTGCTAGACACAGTCGTGTGGGTTGTGCACTGCATAACCAGGAAGCACCATTAACAGCACATTCAATGACACTCTTAGGAATTGTATAATTACAAGAGGGTTTTCCCAGTGCCTCTGATAGCTCTCTTTAGGTACCAGGAAGGTCTGCAGTTGTAACTCCCTGGCTGAGAGCAAGCTGCTGTGGGCACCATCAAATGCAAAACTGTTTGAGAACAACCTTGTTTCTGGGACAAGCCTTTTAGCCTCAAAATGGTTGGCTGTTCAGACCTCCCAGAAAGTCTTTGACCCCTATTCTGAGCTCAGTACTCCCAAGAGCTTCCCAGCCCTGACAAATGGTGTTCCTCTGACTCTTTGCGCCTGCCTGCCACATCCAGACACCTACTCAGCAGCCTCCTCCCAGCCTTCCCTCTCTCTCAGGTTCCCAGAGTGGCCGATCTTTCTCAAAGCCACCATGTTTTGTCACCCTCTGTCCTCGCCACCCATTTGCTCTCCTAGACAGCTGAGATGGGCCTGGGTTGGGGCCAGCACAGGGACTAGCCTGTGGAAGGGGCTGCCCTTGCCCTCTGAGTGGGGATGCCCTGCATGCTGTGTGTGCTCTGGTAGGAATGGCCTGCTTGCCAAGGCCCTCCCTGGTCAGTGGTCAGTGATGTGTGTCTGCAGCCGCTCTTCTCCATCCAGACCAGGCACAGGGAGCATGAGCAGCAGCCTGGGAGAGATGAGAGGTGGGGAGCCCATGTTTGGATACAATAAGTGTGGCAGGCCTGTGGACAGTGGCTGGAACTGACCTTTGGCAGCTGGAGCTACTAGTCTGAACCTCAGTAGCAATCAGAGCTGGAGAGAAAATGGAGAAGGACCTCAAAAGGCCATTGTAGTGTTATGAAGAAAGCACCAGCTCAAGCCATGGCTCTGCCACTTGGGCAAATGAGGTGGCCCCTTTGCCCTTCTTTCCTTGCTTATAAATTAAGGGTAAAGTGCTCTCTTCCTAGACCTGAGATGAAACAAGATACTATAAGGAGGAGGTGCAACGTGCATGCACAGAGGTTCCTGGGGCTACTCCAGGTTCAGGGGTATATGTGGAGTTCATAATTGGACTGAGAGACTCCCCTTCTCAGCAGCAGGGACCAGAAAACATTCCCAAAGACCTTAGGGAAAAATTTCAGAGCACACACCTGTTATGTCTCTGCAGGCCAGCTGTGGCTGGCACTGAAAGTGTCCAAACATTTAAACAACTGACATGTGCAGCTAGCTCACTCTTGGAACATTACCCTCCAGAAGCTGAGAGCTTTACATGTCTGCGCCCGTACATCCTACGCCTTTCCCATTAGTTGTGAGCACATCTGTTTGTCTCTCTCCATGGCTAAGTGCACTCCTCAAGGACAAAGTGCTCCCCCCTTCCTTTTTTTTTTTTTTTTTGTATCCTTGCATCCTCAGGTGTCTGGTGCATAAAGAGGAGAGAACTTCCTGGGTCAGTTTTTCTTTTAAAGAGGAAAACTAGTGAGCAGGACTAGTGTGGGCAGGACATCCTAGTGAGCCTGGTTAGGACTCAATCCTGCCAGAAGAGGGCGCAAGAGCCTTTGCGGATGCAGATGTGGAGGCGATATTCAATGAGCAAGATTTCCTGGAAACACTTTTAGCAAGTAACACATTTATAATAGCTATTTTTCTGTCATGTTCTTTCCCTTCGCCTAGTCCTTGCAAGATTTGTCACTTGGCAGCTGCAAAGGCCTGCAGAGGCTCTGGTCTTGGGAAACTCCCAGAAAGTCAAGGCCATGGCCCCCTGGTCCATCCACATTTCACCAGCTGGAGAGGATTTAGGTGGGATTGAGAGGAGATGGGAGCACTCACATCCGTGGTGGCCTTCACCCTCCTGAAGCTGTGTTGGCCAGGAAACTAGGCTCTCAGCAGCACTCAGAGTCTGTTAGGGCTGTCACTGAAGGGAGTGAGCACCCTGTCACCATGGATGTGCAAGGAGCTAGAAAGTGGGGTTGAGCAATTTCTACTCCACAGACTATTGTGGGATTACACGAGGTGGTAACTGTAAAGCATCCAGCCCAGTGTCTAGGTATATTAGTATTAGGAAGATTTTAAGTTGTTGAGAATTCAGACATAGGAGTAGGAAATGTACTAGATAATTCATGTTTCTAAGACTCCAATACTGTAAAAATTATGGGTGCTTTTGTGGAAAAAATAAAGTTAATTCTTTAATTTTTAAAAAATTAAGAAAAATTTTAGATAAGGTAACATTTCTGATATGAAAGTGTATATATTTGTGCAATCAAGAGAAGTAAATCTAGACCAGGAATTGGCAAACTATGGCACACTGCCTGTTTTTGTATGGCTGTAAACCAAGAATGGTTTTTAGATTTTTAAATGGTTGAAATAAATCAAAACAAGAACAATATTTCATGATATGTGAAAATTACATGAAATTCAAGTTGTAGTGTGCATAAGTGAAATTTGATGGGAACACAGCCATACTCCTCATTTACATATTACTTATAGCTGATTTCATACTAATGGCAGAGTATTGTTGCTGCAACAGAACTGCATAGCTCTCAGAGCCTAAAACATTTACTTATCTGGCCTGTCACAGAAGTTTTGTTACCCTGGCTTAGAATGTTAAAATTGGCAAGGAGAAGGATTCATCCAGTCCACCTCCTGTTGTCTTTTCATTTGGGGAAACTGAACTTGGTCAGGGAATGGGCTTGCTCAAGGCCAGTACCACGAAAGGGGTCCTGGGCTCATTTGTGGGCTCCGCTGTGTGCTCTGCATGGCATTTAGGTATTTGTGAGCAAAGCCTCTGAGCCCATTCTGGCACCAAGAAGCAAGTACAAGAGGGTGCAGGAAGCACAGGTTTGGGGGGGGGTGCAGGAAAGCCCAGTAACTCTGGATGGGGCACCAGGCTCCTGGCTCATTCCTCTTGCTAAGACCAGCAGGAGGGAGGAGGGCTGGCCTGGAGCCCAGGGACTGGAGACTGGTCCTGGCTTGGCTTCTAAGGGGTGGGGTGGCTGTGGCCTCTGTTTCTGACAGCCACCCCCACCCCATCCTTGGGTGGAGAAGGAGGAGAGATGCTAGTGTGAGTCCCTGCTTGAACGTGGCAATGTGATCTGGCCTCCTACTTGCTTCTGGAAGACATCCAAGAGGAGGTGTTGTAGCTGCCAACCCTCCTTCACCTGTTTGTGGGGCAGGGCCAGGACACCTTGCTTGACTGGAGCCTGGCTCCGCAGGCTGCCCTGCTGGCTAGGAGAAGCCCCTGGCCCACAGCCCATAGCTCAGAGAACCTTCCTAGGGCTCTGCATCCGGCACCTGGGGGTAGGTGACGGTGAGGGCGAGGTGGGTCCCGGTAGAATTATTACGAGATAGGATAGACTGTGGCTTGGCCGTCCTTCTGACTCAAAGAAACAGGGAACAGGAGAAAGAGGGGAGCAGCAGGGAAGGAGAGAGCAAGAGAGAAACTGAAGGAGAAACATGTAGAGGAGGGAGAGTAAACAATACAAGAGAAAAAGAGGTAAAAAATGGAGGGAAGGAAGGAAGCGGGAAGGGAGAGCAAAGAAAGAAGGAAAAGAAAGAGAAAAATCGAGCCGTTTCCACGCGCGTCTCACGGGTCCGGCTGCAGAGGCCCGGCCTCCGTAACGGGCTTTGCCATTTCCGCGCATTGCAGAGGCAGCCCCGCGGCTTTCGGAAGGCAGAGACCAGGGACCACCGGGAGACTTGGCGGCTGCCGGGATTGGGTGGCCGGCACAGCCCTTGCAGTCCCTGGAAGGACAGAGCGCTCCGACCCTAGGCAAGAGGTAGACCTAGCATCCTGGGCCTGGCACCGTCGTCCCAGGCTCGCAGAACCCACGGCTCAGGGCACGTTCTGGAAAGGTCTCCGCGCACCGCCGGGAGGAGCTCACACCCAGCCTCCGCGGCTCCCACCAGCCGAGGCAACGACAGCCACCTCTACCTAGTCCCGGGTGTGGCCTCCAGAACTTGGATCCAAGGTCTCTGCCTGAACCACCCCGCGTGAAATGGAGGCAGGACCTGCCCAGGGAGCTGCCAAGGGGCTGCGTTGTGTCCAGCAGGATCACCCTGGATCCCCAGGGACACCAAGAACCGGACCTCGCTGGGTCACACCAGTTATTACCTATCTACGGATCTATCTTTTAAAACTCACATTTCTAAATAAAACAAACATTAAAAAATAGTTACAAAACAAAATCAAAGTTACCAATGCCAAAGGAACAAATTTGTAAGTTACTTGAAAAGGGAGAATGTGAACGGGAGAGGAAGGAATGTTAAAACGCTGTCTCAAAACCGATTTGAGCCCCGAGCTCACAGGAGTTTGAAATGATTCAAAACGAAAAGTCCACACTTGACCTCGAAACTCTCATACAGGAGAGCGTCGCAGAGACCCACTTTTCCAATGAGAAGATGACTGCGTGGTCCCCGGGACTCGTGACCTACGAGCGTAAGGACGGGGTAGTTTTCTAAACCCGAGAATTCCTGTTTTGAAGGCAAGACAGATATCTTCAGACCCAGATCCGGGCACTCGGAGCAAGAACCGGGTACCCGCCGCGGGGCCGGACGGTGCGCTCCGGAACGCACCAGGCAGCCTCCGCCCCGCGCTACCCCCTGAGACAAACCCGCGCGCCATCCCTAGAGCCACTGTCACCACCTCCGGCCTGCCCAGCAGGGGCAATCAGAAGCGCAGGCTGACAGAAAGAAAGGAGAGGAGATCGAGCGTCATTTCAGGTGCCGACGCTGCCGTGGGATGCGGGGTACGCGGGGCGCAGACCTGCAGGGGAGCCAGGCTGGCTGGACCTTTCGGGGATCGGCTTCCAGGTCCATCATCTGGGGGTAGGGTGTTGGGTTCCCGCGGGCAGCTGCTGGGTGGTTGCAATCGGAGGTGAGTCCTTTGATCCAGAAGAAACCGACCCTCCATTCCTGCCCCGTCTGCGTTGTGCCGAGTGAGATAAACTCGCGGCAGCTAGAAGAGACGCAGGAAACGGTTAAAGGTCGGGCGGGGGACTGGAGTGAGCCAAGACACTGCAGGCAATGAGGAAGCACCCATACCCGGTCCCCCACTTTGCCCCTGAAGCCCCTTCCGATCTCAGCTTCCTCATTCTTACAGGGGTTCGGGCCCTTCCCTTTAGCTCCAGAACCCGCCCGGAGGCGCCAGGGGCAGAGGAGAGCTGCGCTGGAAGAGGGATGGGTCTGGAACCTACGCGCCGGGGCGGAGGAGTTCGGTTAGGCAGGAAAGTACCCTCTCCGGTGTCACAGCCTCCTCCCGACTCTGGGAGCCAGGAGGTGAGCGGAGGAGAGGAAGGGGCCCACCCGGCGTCGGGGCGGCGCCAGACCCCCCGCTGCCCGAAATCCCTGGTCGCCGGCCGCGGGAGAGGTGCGGCTGGCCTCTGGCGCTGAGGTCACCTTTTCCATTGCGCCCGCCGCGAACGGACGGTTTCCGGAATTTTCGCAGCGGCAGCTGTAAGCCAGGCGAGACCCAGGCGTCGCGCTGCGCGGCTGCGCCCCTGGGGTGGGGGCTGCGGGGCTGGGACCGCGCGGGGTCCCGCTCAGCCCCTCAGCCCACGGGCTTCCCCTCTCTGAGCCTCTGTTCCTGGTGGGAAGAAGGGGCCCCATTCTCTGGGAACCCTTCGCCGGCTCTAACGCGGCAATTCTCGGGGAAAACGGAGATGTTTGTGCGCACTATTTCGTCTAAAAGGGGTTTATCTGTGGTTCTGCTTTGGGATGGCGCCGCCGTGGAGAGACCGCGTCGGAAGAGGTGATCAGAGGCCTACCGCCAAGGGGGATGTCTTAGGGGTGACAGAGCGAAGCCGGGCTCTCTCAGCCCTTGAGGCCTGCCAAAGCCCGCGGGCATTCCCCCAAAGAACCCCGGGGCCTCATTCCCGGCGGCTGCCAGCGCTCAAGATTCGGCCTGACCACCGGAAAAAAACCCTGGCCGCGTTCAAAGAGCTGTGGGGCGGGCACTCTGCAGCCTCAGCACCTGTGAAATGTGGTGGGGGCTGGCTTACACTAGTCTTCTGAGTCTCTCAACTCTAGGGGTGAGGCCTGGATCCTGAAAATGACCTCCTACCCCCAAACCTGACCCAGGAGCTCCTCCAGGGGCAAAGCAGGTTTGGCGAGGGCTAATCAATGTGATCCCCAAGTCCTCTGATGGGGAACGAAGCTCCCTCTGGAGGACCTGAGAACCTCAGGGCTGCAATTGCATTGGGGTAGAGATGGTTCAAAGCCCATAGCTACAATCGGGGACCCAAATACGAGGTAAAGGGTTGGAGTGGGGTGGCTGGGCTTGACCCTCCAATGAAGCTACCCCCAGACTATGCCCTTGGGAAGATATGGAAGCAAGGAGAGGAAGAGGTAGCAGGTGGGCCCTATTGGAGTGGGGGTGTGAGAGAAAATAGGCCCCATACCATACATACAGGGAGCAAGAGTAAACTAACCCTACTCACTGTGGTCCTTGGGTCAGTGCCTTCCCTCTGTTGGGCCTCAATTTCCCCATGTGAGAAAGTAGGTGGTTGGACTGGGTAACACCCCAGCACCCATCTAGGGATGGATTCTCTGCTCCTACACGTGGGCAGGGGTCCCAGCTGGGCTGTCCAGGACTCCAGGAGGCACTGGCTTTTCTCTGTTTGCCTGGTAGCTGCTGGGCCAACTGAAGCGGCAGGGCTCTATTGTCTTTACACTTTTCACCAGAAGGGAGGCCTGCTCTGTGTATGATACCATCACTCTTAGTGGGTCCCACATTGTCCTCTTACAAAGAGTCTTGTGACTCACAGGACCACCCATGCCTGGACCACCTGGTGGCCACCTTTCTTCTGTTCTAATGATAGCTGTGCAATTCAGGAAAGGAGAGCCCCAGAAGAAGTAGTTCAGTAACTGGGGTAGAGAAGCAGCTGGGCTTTTAGGGTCCTGATCTTGCTAGAGCCTCTGATAAGACATTATCTTTGTCCCTATGGACAAGGAGTATCGGCCATCTCCTAGTTCACACAAAGTATAGGGCCGGTGCCAGGGTAGCCTCAAGGCCCCACTGCCAGCAGCTGGAGCTAGAAAAATTGCATCACCTTGAGGTGGGGCAGGGCCATGGCTATGGTAGGCCCTATTTCTCGGAAGTGACCACTGAGGCCCTGCGCCGAGCTCACGTAGGAAAAAGTGGCCCAAGACCCCAGGTGAGGGACTCCTGAGGAATGGCAGGCACCCTCCCCCAGCCCCCTAGAAACACTCAACCCCATTCACCTCCACCCCACCCTTCTTTCCCTGACGATTATGTACCCCTCTCCAACAGATACTGTGGGGCCTCCGAGTGCAGAACCTTCATTCAGCCTTCAGAGCTTGACTGGAGCCAAGTGTCAGCATTTCCTTGGGAGAGGTCAGGACATGAGACCCAGAAAAAAAAGGTCAGTAGCCTGACCTGGAGTGGCAAGGCCAGAGAGAGAAGCTCAGCAGAGTGGAGGTTTAGGATTGTTCCCTTCCCCCGCACAGCTCAGGCTTATATTCCCACAATGATGAAGATAAGGAGCTAGAGAAGGCTGGGGCCTTCCTCAATCACATTAGGGACTTTAAGGCTCAGAGTTGTCTCCAGACTCCAGTGGCATCCTGTGGCCCCTCACCCAGCTCCTGCCAGTACCCTTTCTCCGATGCTCCAAAGCTGAGAAAACGCAGAGCGCAGCCTTTCCTTCTGCTCTCATCTATCCCTTCCTCTATCTAGGGGGACACAACCCACCCCACAGTGCCTGGGTTGCCAAGGAGGCTGTGTCCCCAAAGCACTTGGCAATATAGGCAAATCACGGCTGGAGAAAAATTTCCTCTCAGGTCAGTTAGAGAGAAATGAGGCCGTGCTTGGTAAACTGAGGCAGAGTGCACAGGTGCAGCCTCCGCTCTGAAAGTTACATCCTTGCCTACTGCTGCCCCCCTACCCAGTGGGCTGCCCTGTGCACTGGCAGGGAGGCTGCACAGGACCATCCCTTTCCCAGACGAGTCGCATGGACTTTGCCTCTCCTCCCGATCTCTCCCGTGCTCCCTAACCCCTGCCCAGGCCCCTCGCCTTCCTAGCTGTCTCTTCTCTTTCTTTACTGTCCCCTCTCTCCACCCTGCCTGCCTCTGTGCCCGCCTGCACGTCACGGCTCCACTGGCTCCCGCGCCTCTGCGCACGGCTCAGCGTCCCTGGCACCCTCACATCTCTGTCTCGAATCTTGTGTGGCCCTCGCTGTCTCGCTCTGGCCCCTCTCTCACCTCTCTCGATCCCTTTGCTCCCATCTCTGGGGGTCTCCTCTCCCGAGCTCTCCTGCTCTCTCCTTCCTGGGCGTGCGCTCCGCTGGGTCTCCCTCAGTTTGGGTCCACTAGCCCCTCTCGCGGCCCCCTCCCTCCCTCCTGCCTCCCTTCACTGGCCCTCCCTTGGGCTCAGCCTTGGGGGTGGGGGGCGGCGGGCAGCGCAGGGCGGGGCGTTTGGGCGGGGCGGGGCAGTGACGCGGACCAGCCGGGCTAGAGGCGCGGCGATGACGCGGGGCGGGGGCGCAGTCCCGGGTCCGACAGGCCGAGCCCCGCGCGCCCCGCCCGCGCCCTGTGCCTCCGCCCGGCCGGCCGGCGGGGGAGGGGGCATGAGCCCGCGCCCACGCGCCGCCGGGAGCTGCGGGCCGGCCTAGAGCCCCGCGCGGGCCCCGCGCCCGAGCCGCCGCCGCCGCTCAGCCGTGGGCGCCGCGATGCAGCGGCCGGGGGAGCCGGGCGCCGCGCGCTTCGGGCCGCCCGAGGGCTGCGCTGACCACCGGCCGCACCGCTACCGCAGCTTTATGATCGAGGAGATCCTCACCGAGCCACCAGGGCCCAAGGGCGCCGCGCCCGCCGCGGCCGCTGCGGCTGCCGCTGGCGAGCTGCTGAAGTTCGGCGTGCAGGCGCTTCTGGCCGCGCGGCCCTTCCACAGCCACCTGGGTAGGTGTGGGGCTCAGGACGCGAGCAGCTGGGCGGGAGAGGCGAGCCATGCCGCTGCGAGGACGCAGCAATGGGCGCGCGGGCCCCGGGCCGCCCCTTCGGCGCCCCGGTGGGGAAGCGGAGGGGCAGGCGCCGGGCGGCGCACGAACCAGGCCCCGTGCCCGCGGGCCGGGCTGACCGAGAGGGTGTCCACTCTCTCCTTCACTGCGGTCTCCAGCCCGGGAAGGTCCCGGCCCAGGGACCGAGCCCGCATCCCCATCAAAGGCGCAGGACCAGACTGCTAACCTCAGACTGCGGGTCAAAGCGACCTGAGGCCGTGGGCGCCTGGGCCTGCACCGCAAATAACTGGCCAGAAGTGGTCAGAACAGCCCCTAGGCTAGGAAGCCAGACCTTGGAGAAGAGGCCCGTGTCTCTCAGTGCTGTGCGGCCCGGCTGACGCTGGCCCATGCCGGCCCGTAGTCTCAGGCGGACGACCAACCGGCCTCGGCTGCAGCACCCACACCCCCGCCCACCTTAGCCTTACCTGGGGACAAGAGGCCTGATTGTGAACCGCTGCCCGACTGGTCCTTCCGCTTCCAGGTCTGCTGCGCCTATGTGGAGTTAGAGCTGACCGCTGGGGCCTTTTCTGCCTCTACTGATTTCCTTCTTTGGCAGGTCCTGCCTTGTTTTACCGGTGTTCTCTCCACCATGCTCCTTCTTCTGGCCTTTCCGCAGCTCTCTCCACCGGTAGTTCGGTCTGTCTTGGTTTTTCTCAGTGGGGTCGGCCCGCCTTCCCTCTCCTACCTTCCCCCAAGGGTTCTCCCTTCTGATCCCCTCCTAATAGTTACCCACACCTTGGCTGGTTCTTGCTGACTCTATGGAGCAGCACCCGCTGGCAGTGAGAGGCCCGTGGGGAAGGGAGGCCTCCACATTCTAGCGGACCGCAGCCCCGCCAGCCATCTTCCTAGGCCTCGGTGACCCTCCAGCCAGTGCTCCGCCCTCCCTCCCGACAGCAGGGCCAGTTTGTTCGTTTTAAATTCAACTTTGATGCAGCCTCTCATCTGCCTTTTGCCTCCAGCTGCACCGTAGTTAATAATTCGTTTGAAGCGGGCAAAAAAATTATTATAGGACTAATAAAAATGGAAATATCTTCACGGGGTAGAGTCTAAACAGAGAAAACAGGAAGAACAATTTCAGGATTCGTGGGGGTGCTTTGGAATTTGCAGGAAGGGCTCAACCCTACCCCTGCTGTCCACCCTCTGCCTGCCTCCCCGCTGTTTTGTCCACACAGAGGAGTAGACATGCTCACTCCATCGATATTCTTTAATCAAACGCTGCGATGCCGATTTGACTGGGCAAACGCTCATATTCCTACTTTGCTGTCCTTTCTTCTTGGCCTCCCTTTTTTGCGAAACACACTCTGTGCATCTCAGAGTTGTGAAAGTGTTCATTGAGAATCTCGAAATCTCAGAGACCGACGGCTTAGGCTTGGGAGCACCAGGGCAGAGCCAGGGGTTGGGGAGGTCCCCCCTCTCAGACTCGAAGACACTACTGGTGGAGAGGGTCACCCTAAGTGCGTGGCTTAAATCTTGCCCTTCGTGGCCAGGCAGGAGGGTATTGTCCAGGGTGGCAGGCATCTGTCCCTCCTGCAGCAGTTAATAGTGCCAGTGCAGGGGTGGGTAGAAGGCCTCCAGGAAGAGGAACAGGGCACGAGCTCACCCGATGCCCTAATCCCTCCTTGCAGCGGTGTTGAAGGCCGAGCAGGCGGCGGTGTTTAAGTTCCCGCTGGCGCCACTAGGCTGTTCTGGGCTGGGCTCCGCGCTGCTGGCTGCGGGGCCTGGGCTGCCCGGCACTGCCGGCACTCCGCACCTGCCGCTGGAGCTGCAGCTCCGTGGGAAGCTGGACACTCCGGGCACCGGGGAGCCGGGCACCAAAGCCAAGAAAGGGCGTCGGAGCCGCACTGTGTTCACCGAGCTGCAGCTGATGGGCCTAGAAAAACGCTTCGAGAAACAGAAGTACCTCTCCACACCGGACAGGTAGCTCGGGACCAGGCTGAGTCCAGCGGGTGGTTGGGGAGGGAGGCCGCTTGCCCTGCTGAGGGTGCACCCCGCTCTTTCCAGAATAGATCTTGCTGAATCCCTGGGCCTGAGCCAGTTGCAGGTGAAGACATGGTACCAGAATCGAAGGATGAAGTGGAAGAAAATAGTGAGTGTGTGGTGGTTCCTGCCTCCTAGGTTGCAGTCAGGCCCCTGGGCTCTTCAAGAGTTGTTCTCCTCTCCAAGGTCACCCCTGCCCGTTGTCCATTGTGAGCCTCTCTGCTTTCTCTGTTCCTCTGGGTATCCTTGCCCGGCCCACATTCCTTTGTGCCCCGCTGCACCCTCCGGCTTCCTAGCAGCCTTATACCCCTGGTCCAGCCTCTGGTCACTTTCCCCCAGCCAAGCTCAAATGGCCGCCATTTCCCCAGGGCTAGGCGTGCCTCGGAAGGCTTGTTAGGCCCTTCAGGCCCTTCCAGGCACAGGGTGCGTGGGTCCCCATTTCCCAGTCCCTGCTCACGGGTGCCGGTGTCCCTGCTAGGTGCTGCAGGGAGGTGGCCTGGAATCCCCAACCAAGCCTAAGGGGCGGCCCAAAAAGAACTCCATCCCTACCAGCGAGCAGCTCACGGAGCAGGAACGCGCCAAGGAGGCAGAGAAGCCGGCGGAGGCTCCGGGTGAGGCTAGCGACAGGGGTCACGAGGACTGAGCGTAGCGGAAGGTGCGGTCTGGGAACCCAGACCGCGAGAAACCGAGAGCCGGCCCATCGCGTCCGCGTCCACGCTGTTTGCTTCCTAAACGTTTTATTACCTTGAATGCGGACAGTTAGGGGCCAAACAAGGAAAGACACAGAACCTGAAGTCAAACCCAGGCCCCAGCGCGCTCCCGGCCTTAGCCTGGAGACTTGCCCTGGAGGCAAGAAGGTCGCAGCCTCCCAGAGCTCCGCGCACTGGGTGCTCCACGCGCATTCACATCCCACTCCATTACTGTACCCCACCCGTCTCGGGTGGCCGGGACGCCGCAGGCACACACCCGCTTTTGCGCGTCAGGGACCCACTAGCCGTGAAGGCCACCGTGGCCAGAGACCGTGTTCGGACTACCTGGTGGCTCGGCCCTGAGGCCAGTTCCCCAACGTCGCTGGGGCCCCTACCCCTCTCTTGCGAAGACGTTGTTTTGTTCGATTTTGTTTTTTTCCAATAAAATATTTTATGACACAGCGGGGATTAATGGGCGGTTTCTGAATCCATAGGGTGAGGCAGCAAGGTAAGAGGGACACTTTCAGTGGCTTCTGAAACATTCCTTCCTAGGGCCAGGAGGAAGTGAGCCCGGACCTGCGCCACCCTGCCCAGGCTGAGCATGGCGGTGGTTCCGGCTGCAAGATGCCCGGAATCGCTTCCACTCTGGAGGGCTAGTTTGAACTGCCCAGCCCAGGGCACGCAGGCGGTAGCAGCCGGGCTACACGGGTCGCCCAAAGGAATGGGAGCTCCGGGCCACCGTGGGCCTCACTCAGGAAGTGGTTAGGGACTGAGAATTGCCTCCGGTTGTTGATTCGGTCTCCTGGAACTGGAAGGATAGACTGTGATGGTTCCAGTCAACCCTTTCTGAGGCCAACAGCAGCCGAGGACTGGAAGGAAGTCCAGCACAGAGGCCGCCAGCAGCGGTAGTCCCAACCCAGTGGCGCTTGCCTCCCAGAATTTTCCTGTTCTCTGCGGCATACGCAGGGCGGCGGCATTGGCTGCCCAGCCTCGGGCATGGGGGCAGGGAGGACTTCGGACCTGAGCAGAGTGCTCTGAGCTGCCCGAACTCGCACAGGGCGCCCGGGCACAGCTCGGTGGCGTGTGTCCGCGGGTGCGCCCTGCCCACGGGAATCCTTTGGTTTTTCTCTCTAGACTGGGTTAGGGGATCTCCTGTGTGTGGGGGGGAGGGGGGGCGGGGGAGGGCGAGGAGGGGAACGGGGTAGCTCCTGTCCTCACTCTCCCAGCCAAGATGACGACCACAGTATGAGATCGAGAGATGTCCACTTTGCTGATTAAAGCTGGGGGAGAGACCCCCAACTTGGCCATGGAGCATCATGATTTGAAACCAGGTTTGCAGGTGCAAATAGGCGGGAATCAGGAACCTCATGCTCAGGTGAAGGCTTTTCGTTTCAGAACGTGAAAAGGACTGCTATGGCTTACACTTGTGGTGGCTAACACTTCCTTTTCAAATCATGGCTTGATTGACCCTTCTTGAGATCTGGGCTTGAATTTGTGGTGCCACAGCATGTCTAGTTTCAATTTAAGGCCAGGGGGAATGAGAAACAGGGTGCTTCCTGGGGGCCGCAGGGATTCTCCTAGGCCATCACATTCCCCACCCCCACTTCCGCCAGGTCTCCAGGAAACCAGCTTCACTGGAGGCTCTTAATTCATCCTTGCAAACAACTCTTAGACTACTCTTGGGCCAGCATCACCTGAGGGGTCCAACAAAACCTGTGAGACCCAAGCAGGAGGGAAGGAGTGAATCTTCGGTTTAGGAC
>NW_011889404.1:188136-204575 GCF_000151845.1 Pteropus vampyrus
GAAAAGGACTGCTATGGCTTACACTTGTGGTGGCTAACACTTCCTTTTCAAATCATGGCTTGATTGACCCTTCTTGAGATCTGGGCTTGAATTTGCGGTGCCACAGCATGTCTAGTTTCAATTTAAGGCCAGGAGGAATGAGAAACAGGGTGCTTCCTGGGGGCCGCAGGGATTCTCCTAGGCCGTCACCTTCCCCACCCCCACTTCCGCCAGGTCTCCAGGAAACCAGCTTCACTGGAGGCTCTTAATTCATCCTTGCAAACAGCTCTTAGACTACTCTTGGGCCAGCATCACCTGAGGGGTCCAACAAAACCTGTGAGACCCAAGCAGGAGGGAAGGAGTGAATCTTCGGTTTAGGACTGTGGCCCTAACCCCTTCCCGCCTTTAGGGTTACCTCGGATTCAACTCAATGTAGGGATTTTCAGAGAACCTTCTTGCACCAGGCCCAGGCTAGCCAAGTGAGGCACACTGCTGCACTTAATCCTCTCCCCTGCAAAGAAGAGGGAAGTGAAGGTCCTACAAATTCTGTCCTGGGTGGGCCCTGGGGACCGAGATTCCAGCTACAGCATTTGTCAACCATGCAGAGTTGTGGAAGGAAGGAGGGTGGAAGGAGAGAGGAAAGGTTCTGACCCAGACTCCCAGCAGTCATTCTGGGTCCTCAAATTTTACTAAATCTGAGGAATGTGACCCTAGGCAGATTGCCCTGAGGATCTTGGACTTTCCCCAAGGCAGTCTCCTCACTGAATAGGACGAATGGGCCAGCAGGGATGAAGAAGTGTACAGCGAATCTGGCGTAAGAGAATAGGGGCCCCAATATTCCATTGAGTACAGCCCAGCCAGGCATGGATAGGGAATCTGACACAGACATGACTTTTCCCGAAGTCACCAGCCAGTCAGTGGGGGAGTTGGGCCACAGACGAGAGGGTCTAGATTCCGGTGCAATTGGGGGTGCGAGAGGTTTCTGTCACTGCCTGTACCGATGTGCTCCTTGGGGACCAAAAATGGGGCAACCGCGCACACAGAGTCCTCAAGGGCAGGGAGAGGAGTGACCAAGCGCCGGCCCGTCCAGGCGGCTTGGGGTTTTCTTGCTGGAGACCCCAAGAGACCCAACAGACGCTCCGGCCCGTTCCGGGGAGTACGAAGGCACGGAGACCAACGATGTGCCGCCGATGCCGAGATCCGGCGATCGGGCCCAAGCCCGTATAACTGCAGTTCTAAGTACAGAGATGCCTCCCATCCACGGAGGTGATGCAGTGCGCACGGCCTGCGTGCCACCAGCCGAGGCTACCCAGGCCACCAGCGCAGAGGCCCCCTCTTCGCCCGGCGGCAACCGCTCCCTTCGATCTAGGCTCTGGGCTTAGGGGAGCGAAGGTCCCCTCACCTCCTCCCCTCTACTCCTGTAGTTCAAATCTCTTCTCCGCTCCAAGGTCCTGGGAAACCGAACCCTGAGACGGCGCAAGCGAACGAGCGAACGAGATCACCGCTCTGCCTTGCTTCGGGATCGCGGGGACCCATGGCCGGGAAGGAAGCGGGCTCAGGCGTCTCGCGAGAGCTTGGGCCCCGGGGTGGGAGTGGGGGGGGGTGGGGTCAGCACTGGGGGCCGCCAACACCCTCCGCACGCGAAGGGCCCGTGTGGCGCGAGGTCTGAGCGCTGGGATTACCGTGGCGGCAGCGCTCAACACACGCTACATTTGCACTTCTGTTCCTCAGGGGAGGGCGGTGGGCCGTAAGGGAAATTTTTGGGGAGAGTTGGCTGAAGGGCCGGGATGGGGGATTGCATCCTGCCTCTGTGCCCCAGACCCTGAGCAAGTCGGTGGAAGCGGGAGCCTACCTCTAGCGCCGCTCCACTAGGGCCAGCACACGGGAAGGTTTGGAGAGAGGCGGGCCTGAGCGGCGGGCCTGGGGTCTGAAGTCCGTCTCAGAGTCTCCGACTTGTGGCTGGTTCCGCACGGAGCGGGCACCGCCAGGACGTGATAGGCTCAGCCGGAGCGGAGGCTCCCATTCCTCCCCTTGCCATCCCATTTGGTAAAAAATAAAGATTACTCTGATTTACTGTTCTGATTTCTGTTCCAGATTCTCTTGGAGTTCACCAGTGGGAACCTATGAGGTAGAAGGAGAGAAACGCAGCCCCAGGCTATGTTAACCCTGTATCCTGGAGCAGAGCATTCTCTCTTACAGTACCTACAGAGTGACTGAGGCTTCCAATAGTGCGGGCCTCTCAACCTGGGGTGAACACCACTTCCCGGTATGCTCCAGGAGCTCTGGGATCTGAAGAAAAACCTGACACCTCTTCCATTTTCCGTTGCCCCACTGCCTGACTTCGTTTCTACTCTAGAGGGGAGCCTCTGACCAAGAAGTGACATCCTGGATTCTGCCTCGAGTTTCCGTGTCCAAAGAGGGGACCAGTTAGTCTCCAGAACCTCTATCCCCAAGGCCTCTCCAGGCCCAGGTTCCCAGGGGCCAAAGCCAGGCTAAGGAGGCGCACAGACCCCCGCTGGCCCTCCAGCCTGGCTCAAGCTCTCCCAGCTGAAGGAGACTTCTCAAACACCACCTCCCCAGTCCAGACCCACTTTAAGGATATAAGGAAGCTGTGCTGGTGGGCAAGGCAGAAAGGTGACTGCAGCAATAGAGCCTTGCACACTGAGTCAGCCTAGCTCTGGGCCAAGCTTCCCGCCACCCTGGTCCCTGAGCACCTCTGCCTGCATAGATAGGGAGAAGGTGGGTTCACCTTCTATATGAAATAAGGCCTTATGGAGGCATCTGACCTAGCAGGGACTTCCTTCCTGGCCCCTCTCCCTAATGTTGAGCAGGCCTCTCACTGCATGACTTCAAAATTTCCCTTTGTTCTAGTTCTCACACTGTACATCATTGGCTTTAAAACAGCATCTTCCTCTTTCTGAAATCTGGGTTCATATAACAATTGGGGAGGTGGAGTCCCAGGTGCTGTGGGCCCTGGGCCTGCAAGATGTCTTTCTCTGAGGCAGGTGTCCTGGGCTTGGACTGGGCGGCCTTTTGCCACTCACACACCAGCCTTAATGAAAAAAGCCAAGAAGCCTGCATAGTGGGGGGTGGGAGGGTGTGGGCGCTCCCCAAGAAGACATGGGGCAGCAGAATGAGGGGAACTCGGCTGGTTCATCTTCGAGTTAGTGACCACATGGGTGGGTTGGGGCTGTGGGCTATGAGAGGAGATCCATTCAGAGGCAGCTGTGACCTTGGAGAAGTTTTAGGAACATCTCAACCTACTGATTTCCATGATAGTTTCCTTTTTGTGTAAACACGGCAGTAGTTTGTGATAAAAATCTTTGTCTTTATAGGCTCAAAAGAGATCTTTGAATAAGTGTAAGATAAAAATTCTGGGTGATATATAAGCTTTGGATCATGGCTTCATCGGCAATGTTTTTAATTTTTTTTTTCTTTCATGTGTTTCAGGAAGTAACGGTGTCTGACATCAGTGGCATCATGGACTCTCTGATATCAATCAAGCACTTACTGGGGCCATTCATTCATTTAACAAGCAGTTACTGGCCCTTACCCCCTACTTGATCCAATGACAGCCAGTAAAGTAGGTGCCCTACTCCCATTTCCCAAATGAAGATAAAACTCAGAGATGTTAGGCTACTTGTCCAGGGAAACATAGCTATTAGTGGCAGAATTTGGGTCTGACTTCAGTTCTGTGGGTCTCCACTGCCCCTCATCTAGCAGCCCTGAGGTTCTCCTTGGGGTATCCCAGATGCCCTAGGGTTCCCAGTGGCCTCTGCCTGCCTAGAATCCATTTGTTCACCACATATTTATTAAATGTTTGCCGTGCGCCAGGCACTGCACCAGACATGGGGGAAACAGCCTCTGACCCAAGGAGCTCACACTGGAGATGAGGAAGCTTGGGTAGATGGCAAAGAAGCCACAATTAAATCCGTACTATGATTTCAGGAAGTGACAAATGCCATGTAGAAAATAAAGCTGGTGCTAGACAATGAGTGGTTGGAAGCTTGAGTCAGGTAGTCAGGAAGGGTCTCTCAGGAGCTGACGCTTCAATTGAGACCTGAATGACAAGAGTGTTGCTAAGTAGCAAGCATAGCATGTGCAAAGGTCCTGAGGCAGTTAGGAGCTTGGCCTTAAAGCAGAAGGAAGTAGGTCAGAGTGGAGGGAACAAGTGTGGAGAGGTGGGCAAGGGAACTGGGTAAGGAGGCGAGGAGGTGGGCCTAGGCACTGCCCAGAAGGCAGCGGGGAGGAGGCAGCATCTTGACTCCCACCCCGCCTCAGGAGACACCTCCGCCAGCACAGCCCCTCTGAACTGGGTGCGCAGCCGCCAGACCTCCGCCTCCAACAGGCAATTTGCTCCCTCCAACAGGCAGCTCCGCCTCCAACAGGCAATTTGCTCCCCCGCCCCCTGCTTTTCATAAGGATGCAATTTTCTGCGTGCTTTAAGGACATTAGAAGGGCGTTTGACTGACGGCGCCATGCGAAACGCATTAGCGAGGCTCAGGACAACACTGCCCACAGGAGGCGGCACCCGTTGTGGAAAGGGCAGATGGAAGCTGGAACAGGCCCTGGGGACCGGCATGGGGATGGGGGTTGGTAGGGGAGGGCAGAAAGACAGAAACGCAAAGAGAAGAGAGAGACAGACAGGGAGGGAGGGTGGGAGAGAGACAGACAGACAGACAGACGGACAGACAGACGTGAGGGGGTCTGGGGACCATGGAACTTAAGAAACAGTGGAGAGAGAGAAGAGACAGAGAGATAAAAGAGGATGGAAAAGGGCTAGAAGGAGAGTGTGGGTTCTAAACCAGGCTGTCTGAGGTTCAAATCCTAAATTCATCACTCATTGGCTCTATGACTTCTGGCAAGTTACCTTTTCTCTCTGTGCCTCCGTTTCCCTTTCTTTAAATTAGAGACCAATAATAAAATCTCGTATCTCATCGAGGTGTCTGACCACTTAGCCAGTAGGATTTCATCCCGAGGAATTTTGTAATTAGTGCAAGTTACCATCACATGCAGTTTTTTTGAGAGATCATCAGTTGATAGATTTCTGGCCTCTTTCCCACTGGCATATCTGCCCTGGCATTGCAGAGACACTGCCTGTGCTGCTCATCCTACTCCCTCATTCCTGATCTGTGGGCCTCAGAGGAGGTCCTGGGTCAACAACCCCCACCCCATGTGCTGAAGGTGTGAGTGAAGACGTTCTAGAACAATAGCCTGGGCTTACTTCCAACAGGCTCTAGAGGGAAGTGCCCTCTCCTCCCAGGGCCTTGTAGGGTAAATTGAGGTAGGGGCAGGGTGATATGTAGGCCTTTGGCAGCCTGGGTATGGCTCTGGGAGGGAGAGGCCCCACTTGTTGTGGTAGGGGGCTCAGGGCTGTCATTCCTAACTTGCTCTTCTACAGCGCCTTTCCTCCTGGCCAGGCCCAGTTCCCCTGGCCAACCCACCCATCTACCCTCTCCTCTCACCACTCTCTGCCTAGCCATTACCTGTCCCACCCTGTGGCCCATTCCCCTGCCTGCGGCACCATTTCTGCTCTTTCTTGGTTGGCCAACCTCAGATACTTTTCAGGCACAGCTTCTCAAGAGATTCTCCTGACTTTATCCCTGTCTGAGTTGGGAACCTCAGAGTGCTTCTACATCCCTCAAGCTTGCCCAGAACCTGGACACTCACGCACACTCCCTCCATGCTGTGGGGAGGTAATATCAGGCCTTCAGTGAATGAATGAATGAATGAATGAATGAATGAATGAATAAGTGAGTGAATGATGGACTAGGTCTGACTTCCACCTGTAAGCGCTGGCTTCCCATTGTCTGACAGCTTCTGCCACTAGAGCCTGCTCTCGCAGGGATTCACACTCCATGCTCCCAATGCTCAGCCTCCAACAAAAAGCTGCCGGGTGTAGGTGGGAAAGCATGGCCCCTTGCTCCCAATTGCTCCCAAGGGGAACTTACCATTTGTCTGTTGTGTGGTGTTTTACCCTCTGTAACATGAATGTATGGAGTGAACTCAACGGAGGGCTGCTCCACTCAAGCTCCAAGTTATTGGGCTCCATCGGGATTTTATTTGAACAAGGGAATAGCTGCTAAATAAGGTTTAAGATTGTTGGATGAAATGGATGCTCCCTGAGGACCCTACGCAGCTCAGAATTTCTGGAATCCTTTGGCTCCATACATCCACCTCCAAGCAGCTGCTGGCTTTGCTTTGACTATGCAGCAGCCATCCTGGTTTGTAATGAGAGGGAGGAGGAGGAGCAGGAAGGAAGCAGAGGACAGAGAAGGGAGAAGAGAAAGCAAAGAAAGACACCAGTGCTGCCCTGATGTTTTGTTTATGTGATGCTAACTACTACTGCTCAGAAACTTCTGAACTCCTGCCTGCACTTCCTGTTTGTCAAGGAGACCTTGGGCATTGTGTGAGACAAACTAGTAGGAGTCCTTTCAAAGAAGGGGCAGTGCATTTGTTTGTAGCCATGGCCCTGCCCAGCAGTCCAGCTGATGGAAGGTGTGCAAGTCATGAGGGGAGAGGGAGGATGGGGTCCTCAGGGGTCTCCCACAGGGGTCTTTGGGAGAAAGCCTAGGCTTGGATGCTCTGAGCATGCACCGTTCACTCATAAATGCACTCACATGCTCATTCCCTCCTTTGGTCCTACAACAAAAAGTTATTTATGCCTATGTATGTATGCATGTTTATGGCAGCGTTATTCCCAACAGCCAAATGTGGAAACAATCCAAATGTCTATTGATGGATGAATGGATAAACAAAATGTGGTCTGTACATACAACAGAATATTATTCAGCCTTAAAAATAAGCAAATTCTGACACATGCTACAACATGGATGAACCTTGAGGACATTATGCCAAGTGAAATAAGCCAGTCACAAAAAGACAAATACTGTGTGATTCCCCTTATATGAGGTTCATAGAGTAGTCAAATTCATAGAGGCAGAAAATAGAACAGTGGGTGCCAAGGTCTGGATGAAGGAAAAATCGGAAGTTAGTGTTTAATAGGCACAGTTTTACAAGATGAGAAGAATTATGGGAATGGATGGCAGTGATGGCTGCACAACGGTGTGAATGCATTTAATTCCACTGAATTGTACACTTAAAAACAATTAATGGTAAATTTTATGTGTATTTTAGCACAATAAAACAAATTGTTAAAAAATATGTATGTTCTAGATTTTTCACTGAATATTCCTAGAAATAATAAACTCAGTAGCAAGAGCATGCCCGGTGCCCTCACCGTGGACTATAACTATCATCTCTCTTAAAAGGAACCAGGGGTCCATAGAGAAATGGCTGGTCTATGTCTGAGGGAGAAAATGTACAAGATGAGCCTGGAGTTTCTTATCATAACTGACAACAACGAAGTGACAAGGACCATTGGGCATACATGAAAAGGATGCAGGGGCCAATGATAAGAACTCTCATGACCAACTATAGGATAATTTGACCAACCATAATAACTGCAATAGATTGAAACACAACAAATATTTGAAAAACTCATTACACTCATGTTCCACTTAATGACTGGGTTATGTTCTGAAAAATGTCTTGTTAGGAGATTTCATAATTGTGTGAACATCACAGAGTGCTCTTACACAAACCTGGATGGTATAGCCTACTGTGCACCTAGGCTGTATGATACAGCCTTTTGCTCCTAGTCTACAAACTCGTACAGCATGTTACTGTACAAAACAACATGAGATTAAATCAAGCAGAAGAGAAAATGATGTAATCAAGAGACAACAGTAAACATAAGATGTATCAGGCAGCTGTTGGTGGAACATGGCTACTGTTTTATAGCAAACTATTTTTTTGAAGTAGCAAGAGTGCACTCTAAAATAATGTTGAAAAATATAGCATAATAAGTACATAAACCAGTAACTTATCATCATTATCAAGTATTATATACTGTACATAATTGTATGTGCTTACTCTTATACAACTGGCAGCACAGTAGGTTTGTTTATACCAGCATCACACAAACACGTAACACATTGCACTACGACTTTAAGGCAGCTACGATGCTAGTAGAGGATAGGAATGTTTCAGCTGCATTATAATCTTACAGATCACCATTGTTGACTGAAAAATCATTCTGCGGTGAATCACTGTAGTTGCATTTGAAGGATGGTAGGAGCTATCCTACCCCAATTCATATGTTGAAACCCCAATGTGTCCCCTCACCCCAATTCATACGTTGAAACCCTAACCTCCAAACTGATGCGTTGGGCCCCATGGTGAGATGGGCCCCATGGTGAGTAGCATGGACAGGTTGAGAGCTTTCTTCTGCAAGAAGCCCCGGGAAACAGTCTTGGGGCCCCCGTGTGCTCTCTGTTCTCCCCAGGTAGGCTAGTGCCTGATCCAACATCAGCTGCCAGGAATGCCCACGATGGAGTGAGCTTCTGCCATGGAAGGTGTGCAATACAGTGGTCCATAGGAGGACTCCTGTGTCAGGTGTGGCTGTCTCTGAAGGCACCTCCATTCCTTAGAGTCAGGGTTTGTCTCCCCAGGCTGTAAACGAGAAAAGTGAAGCTAAGGAGGAGTGGATGAGACCCAAAGTGTCATTTCTAGGTCCCCCAAACTGCAAAGCCACCCGCTCTGCCTGTGGTATCTGTACTGATGGCCAAAGTATGGAAAGCAGGGAGGACTCAGGCTCTGACGCTGACAGTGCCACTTACTGTCTGGATGCAAGCCTGCACTCAGTGTCCCAGTCTAGGGAATGCTGACCTGCAGGGGGCACACGGGAGTGTCCCACCCATGTCCATGCCCCTTCCCTTCTGGTCTGTGTCTGTAGGACAAGCCCCTGTTCACTGTCGTCTTCACTACAAAGTGCTATTTGTGAGTTTTTGAAAAACACGCTCTCTCTGAGTGACTCATGCATTTAAAATTATTTTAATATATTTTACACACTTGTGTATAAATGGGGCCATGTGTTTCTTTTTATTAAAGGCGTCTTATTTAGGCTGGTCATCATATGATCAGGAGGCTCTCCACTGAGGCTGGGGTATTTATAGGGGCCTAGAGTGGTAAATAGAGTGGAGGGCAGCTTTGCTCCATGGGATTCTGGTGGTGCCTGAACCCAGTGGTCCCCACTGGGGTGCCACAGACCTCAGGGCCAGAGTGTGCAAACTGCAGGCCTTCTGCAGCATGGGATGCCTGCCTAGGGACCGTAGGACCTGCTGTAAGGCCCCAGGGAAAGGGCTGCTCAGGTAAGAAATGTTGGCAGGTCCTTATCTACACACTGTGTAGGCAGAGAGGTGGACCAGAAGGCTATGGCCTGTCCCTGTGGAGCTGACTTAACTTGCTGCTTTTTAGAAAACCTGCAAAGTGTCAGATTAGCATTCTGGGGAACAAAAGGTGCGTGAAAGCCGGACCTGCCTCCATCAATTCATGTTGGCAGGGAGGTGGACATATGAAGAGATCCTGCCTTCCTTCCTGCTCTCTTTGAGGCCCCTCTGACCCCCCTCGCCCCCCACACACCTCTGCTCTAACCCTCCAGCCATGCTGGCTTCTGCGCTCTTCCTCCAACACCTGTTCCAAGGCCTTTGGGCGGTTCCCTCTGCCAGGAGTGCTGCCTCTCCACACACTTACACAGCCAACTCCCTCTGCCTCGCAGATGCTATCTTCTCTGTAAGGCCCTCCACCCTCCCATGCTCACACTATAGACCCCAGTCCAGCACCCTCAGCTCACTGCTTCCCCCTTCCCTGCTCCAGTGTTCTCCCTGTGGGACTCATTATCCATTGGTTTTATTTTTTCTTATTTATGTCTGTCTCTCCTTCAGAATGAAATCTCCAAGCACTTATGTCCTCAGCTTCCAGGACAATGCCTGGCACATAGTAGGTGTCTGATAAATATTTGGGGACTGACTGGACAGATGATTGAGACTCACTGCTCAATGACTATATTGCTCATGGTTTAGTTGAGTATGTATCAGGGGTGGAACTGCTGGGCCACAAAGGTGCACAAGTTCAGCTTGGGTGAAAACTGTCAACAGTTCTCCAGAGTGGCCACCATTCTCAACCACCCCCTGTAAGGTGCAGGCTGCTCCCCTGTCCTGCCCACACTTTGCATCGTCAGTCTCTTTCATGTTATCTGTTCCATGGCAATAGTGGCAGCTCCCTGGGATTTTAATTTACATTAGTGCCTTTTCTTAGGTTTATTGCCACGTGGATATGTTCTTTGTGAAATGCTTATTCAAGACTTCTATCCAGTTTCCTATGGGACTACCTGGGTGTTTTTTTGTTTTGTTTTGTTTTGTTTTCTTATTAGATAGGAGTTTGTACATATTCTGAATAAAATCTTTTGTCACTGCATGGGTCTCAAAGAGAACCTAGTCCCTGTAGCATTCTGAATGCCCATCATACTCCCTCTCTTCCCATCTGCTGAGTGTGCATTGCTAGGCCATTTCTCAGACCTCCTCACATGAGGGTCCCTAGAATTAACAGAGGATTAATAGAAATGTGCCCCTCTGATGTGTTTTCCCAGAGTCTCCTTTTTGCATCATCTTTATGTCATTATCTTACCAATGATTTTATCAACATATTGCCTTACAAATGTGGTTGAAAAGGGAGGCATTTTAGAAAATGTGCTCAAGAGGAGCATGGGTTCCCCACCTCAGGCCACAGCCCCCACCCCACCTAGCCAGCTGCAACCTTAACACTTTGCTGGAATGCCCACCTGACTCCCTGGTCTGGGAAACTCCTGCTTCCGTTCAAATTCTGTTTAGAGGCTGCGTCCTCTAGGAAGCCCTCCATGATCTTCCAGTGTTGACGTGGGAACTTCCTTGGTGCTCTCACAGATCACTCTGCTGCACCATCATTGTCCAATTATCTGTTTCCCCAGCTGACTGGATGACCTGAGAGGGCAGGACCAGTGCTTCCCTGAGCACTCAGGACCTGATGCCTGCACATGGTAGTCCCAGTATGCAGTAGGTCCTTAGTGCATGATGTTTGAATGCTGAATGAAGCCATGAGTCTGAGCCTTGGTGCTGTGTCCTCACCTGGTGGTGAGGGTGCTCTAGTCATCACATCCTCAATTTTCATTGGCTGAGTCCCACCTCATGCTTGTCCTACCTACGGACCTGCTCCATCATGATTTGCCTCACATTTCTCTTTACAGCCTTTTGCTTTCTGGGGATTGATAGGTCTTTTAATTTGTTTTTTTAAAGTAGTAGTTCCTCATTTCTACATTTCAGAAATTTGTAATATCTTTTTAAAAATTGACTTTATTTTTTAGAGTAGTTTTAGGTTCACAGCAAAATTGAGGAGAAAGATACAAAGATATCCTATACATCTCCTGCCCTTTCCCCAGGCACAACTTCCCCCACTGTCAGCATCCCCCCACCAAAGTGTACATGACGAATTGTACATTTGTTACAACTAATGGACCTGCATTAACACATCATCATCCAGAGTCCATAGTTTACCTTAGGGCTCACTCTCGGTGTTGCACATTCTGTGAGTTTTGACAAATATACAATGACATGTATCCACCATTACAGTATCACAGAGAATATTTTCACTGCCCTAAAAATCCTCTGTGCTCTGCTATTCATCTCTCCCTCTCCCTTAACTCCTGGCAACCATTGATCTTTTTACTTTCTCCATAGTTAGCCTTTTCCAGAATGCCATATAATTAAAATTATATTGTATATAGCCTTTTCAGAATGTCTTCTTTTACTTAGCAATATGAATTTAAGATTCCTCCATGCCTTTTCAGACCTTCATAGCTTATTTCTTTTTAGCACTGAATAATATTTCATTGTCTGGATGTACCACAGTTTATTTATCCATTCACCTACTGATAGACGTCTTGGTTGCTTTTAAGTTTTGGCAATTATGAATAAAGCTGCTATAAATATCTGTTTGCAGGTTTTTGTGTAGATATAAGTTTCAACTCAACTCCTTTGCTGGATCGTATGGTAAAAGTATGTTTAGTCCTACCCGCCCAGGACCTCAGAATGTGACTGTATTTGGAGATCTAAAGTGGTAATTAAGGTAAAATGAGGTCATT
The DNA here is from genome assembly GCF_000151845.1 of Pteropus vampyrus. Lineage (NCBI taxonomy): Eukaryota > Metazoa > Chordata > Mammalia > Chiroptera > Pteropodidae > Pteropus > Pteropus vampyrus. Next base: position 200,132 of record NW_011889404.1, read on the forward strand.
AGAGTGGGCCCTCATCCAATGTGACTGGTGACCTTTTGAGAAGGAGACACAGACATACACAGGGGGATGACCATGTGAGCACACAGGGAGAAGATGGCCATCTATAAGCCAAGGAAACAGGCCTCAGAGGGAACCAACCCTGCCGAGACCTTGATATCAGACTTTCAGTCTCCAGAACTGTGAGAAAATGAATTTCTGTTGCTGGGGCTGCTCAGTCTTTGTATTTGTGACCTCCACATTAGCAGACATCAGGGATCACTTCTAATGCTTTGTGTCAAGAGGCAGTGTGGTCAGTAGTCACTTCTTGACCATTCACAGCAGGTAACCTTGCCCCATTCCTGAACTACAATCTCCTGATTCCATGACCCCACTTGCCCAGTTCTCTTTCACTCCACAGACTTCTCCTCTCAGGACCCTTCTTCGTCCTCCTAGCCCATCATGCAGGGCTCCTAGGGAATCTTCCTTTAGCCTCTGCTCCTCTCTCTCCAAGCTACAAATGTGTGCTTCTGGCTTGGCCTCTCCCTGGTTCAGTCTTTCAGACCTAATTTCTTCCTGGGATGTCCAAAAGACATTTCAGACTCTCCATCTTCTCCTTCCAACCTCTTCTTCCCTGGAGCCTGAGTCTCATGGAATTGTTGTCCATTGCTTCTGCTTTCACCTGAGTTGCTATTACATCTATAGAGATCTCAGCTTCTTGGAAGGTCTCTCCACAGCTCTCTTTTCTCCTTCAATCTGTTTTCCAAATGCTATCGATAGAATCTCCCCATGGCACAGATCTGACCTTATTCCTTGGTCCAGCTTAAAAGCCTTTGAAAGTTCCTGTAGTTTTAAGCCTCCGACCACACCCTCATACACTTGCATGCTCTCTGTGTGCATAGGCTTTGTTTTAGCCCCAAATCTACACACTCTTCTACCCCAGAGCCTTTGCATGGGACATATTCTCTGCCTGGAAAGCTCTCCTCACTTCCCTTGTATAGTTAATTACTCTGTATCCTTCCAAGCATTGCTTGAAGGTCATTCCCTCCAAGCTCCTCTGTTAGCTGCTGCCATTCAGAAACAGCTCTCTGTCTGTATCCGTGAGGCAGTTACCTGTCATTACTGTCAGCAGCTTACTCATATGACATGGGTTGTTCCCCACGCAGAATGCAGTGGCCATACTTCTATCACATCCCTGTGTGTCCTCAGAGCCCAGTACAGTGCCTGGTGCATAGTAGGTGCTCAGGAAGGACTTGAGAAGCTGATGAGGAAATGAGCCTTCAAAAATGAAGACTGGATGGGAAGAGCAAGGTGGAGAGGCCCAGGATGGGGCGAGGATGAGTGGTGGCCGAGGTTTGTGCAGGTTCCCTGGGGAGCTCAGGGGTCCCTGCTCTTTCTCCTGGGTCTCCCCTTCTTCCTCCCTGTCCCTGCTCAACACCTTTCCTTTTTCTATACTCCCAGAATCCTGGTAGGAGGCCCAGACTTTCCACCATGGATTTGCAGCATCCGAACCCCCTCCCCCACCACGCCAATGGTTTGGCTATTGTTCTCACAACCATGTCAGTATTGAACAAACAGATGTTTATAGTTAATCCCTAATTTTGCCATCAAAAAAATATACAATCTTGGGTAGAAACTGAAGGGGAAAGAATTTTTTAATTTACAGTGTCTCCCTGCTGCCCCACTCCTGAAATTTGAAATTGCTGAATAGCCTCCAAATTCAATATTTCAAGTCAAACAAATCTATGTGTTCTCCAAAAGGAAGTATTGAATGTCTGACCAAGATGGAGCGGGACGGAAAGCCAGGAGAGGAGGGGGAAGCCGCCCACTCTGCCACGCGCTGCTTCCCAAACGCCTCTTTCCTGCTGTTGGTTCCTTCTTTCTTCTTGTCATCTCTAAAGAGCTCCTGGGTCTCAGACGGTGGTCAGATTAACCAGATCCCAGCTTGTCAGTGCCCACCCGGTGCCCTCAGGGTTGAGCCTGTGCCCTCCTGATGGGACAGACCTGGGAGGAGATTCATGACAGTGTTATGATGGGTCAGGCCTGTCTTGGGGGAGCCCTGCTTCAGGGGGTGTCTGGCTCTGGGCTTGGAGGAAAAACAGGGGGTTTCCCAACAGAGTCAGGGCTGGCCTTCTGCATGAAAAGCTGAGGGGAGGGGCATGTTTGCAGGAACTTAGGGAGGAGCTGAATGACCTAACCACATTCTTAGACTCTGCCCTGGAGCCTCTCTCACTCCCCAGCTGGAATTCACCTGCCCACCCCCTACTCCTTTGGTCTATTCCTTAGAGCTGGGCATGAGTTTCTGCTGGTGTAAGTAAACGGTCCTTTCTGCCCCCTTTTCAGCCTCTCCAAGGTTTATTGACTATAGGTGACTCAGACTCCTAGGTGCTGTGCCTCCCTACCACTTGGCACTTGACCCCTTTTATTGCTGAATCCCATTCCAGGCCATGTATGTAGCTCCCTGTCATGGCTCTGCTCTAGTGGCTACCTTATGAGAAGGAACCTCTTTTTCCAACATCCCAAGTAAAGAGGGGACTGGTTATCCCAGGGTCCTGTACTTGTCCCTTTAGAATAGAGGAGTGGCCAGCAGGTCCCCTGAGGAATTCATACTGTCACATAGGATTATCACTTACTGTGTGCTCAGTGGGTCTTAGAGCAATGTAGAAACACATTGTACAAAAGTATGGGGTGGACTCAGGCTATGTACTCATGTTACAGCCCAGGGCCTGGTTAGCCCTTCTAACCACATAGACTGAGAGCAGAGTCTCCAGGGAAAATCAGCAGATGGGCCTAAAAAAGGACAGTGGAGGGAGGGGACCGCTAACAGGTTCCACTATAGCTGCTAGCCCACACTGCTCACAGCAGGGGAGCCAGGATCCTTACCTGAGTTCCAGGTGGTGCCCTTTGGACATCTCAGGGTTCATTCTGTCCTACCCCTCCATGCTCCCTCTTCTGAATGATGCCTACATTCCCGGTGGGGATTACCAGGGGCTCACTTTCCACTTTAGAATAGAGGACTGGCCAGCAGATCCCCTGAGGAATTCATACTGTCACATAAGATTATCACTTACTGTGTGCTCAGTGGGTCTTAGAGCAATATAGAAACACATTGTTCCACTAGAAGGTGGTTTATCAGGGCTATGCTGTTGCAGCAGAATTTGCTGATAAAAATCTTTTTTTGAGTCCTAAGGTTGTCTCTCATTCATTCAAAATTCATTCAGCTAATATTCTCTGGGTGCCATTGAGGAGGCAGGACGGGGATGCAGTGGAGCATCAGTGACTATGGCCCTGGTAGCCTGTGGCGTCATCTCCTCTGATATTCTAAGACATTAGAGGTGGAGAGACCAGTGTGTGCCATGAGCTGCCTGGATTAAAGCATTTGCTTCCTTTTTTTCTACAAACATAATTCCTCCAACATGCCTTGAATGAGCATCGTGACAAGTGCTAGGCAGTTGGGCCCAGGTCCTATTGGGTTTGCAATCAAGGGACATCCTCGTGAGTGGAAACTCCTGGATTTCCAATCTGAGATCCACTGCCCAGGTCCCTCTGCCTTGTTGGAGCTTCATATTCACTCAGGGCATTACCCCCGTTAGTATCCAGTGTGGGCATACAAGCTTCTGTCATGCATGACCCTGTTTAGAAAAGGCTGGAACATTCACACACAGCTTTATTAAAGGCTGGAGCAGAGCTAGCCAAGTAGAACTTTCTTCAATGATGAAACGTTACTGGTGCCACACGCCCGTCTCCCTTGACTCCGACCTTGGTCCCGCTGCCCACACACAGTAGTGGGAGGGCCAGATGTAGCAGCAGTCACCTGAGCCATGGGCCAGCGCCACCAACTGTCAGGCACCATGCCAGGGGCTTACCAGTCTGTGAGATCTCTGGGCTGGGGGAGATCATGGTCACTATAAAAAATAAATGATATAAAACATAATCAGTAATTCACATTAAGAGCAGTAGCAACTGTGTTACTATTACCCACACTCTCTCGGCTGTGTAGCTTGCGTGTCTGTGTGGGGAGCACCACAGGATGGCTGAGTCCCTTCCCAGGGTGGTGCTCAGTGACCATGTGGAGCAGTCGGAAACTAGCCATGGACGCTGTGGAAAGCTGTGAACACTACAGAGCAGGTTCAGTTGACTGACTTGTAGATTGTCTAAATGAAAGCTCAGCGAACTTTTCTGTTAGGGTCATATTTTAGGCTGTGCAAGCCACATATGGCCACTGGTACGCCTTCCCTTCTACCCTGCCCCTCCCCCTCTTCCTTCCCTCCCTCCCTCCAAGAGTTGGTGGGCTGGTGGGGGCTTGAGCCTATGTCAATGTGACCCAAGCCCATGGCTGCCTACCACAGCTCTGGTGTCTATCCCTCATGTGCATTTGACTAAAGGTCACATGTCTGGTGCAGATGCTTTAGTAGTGGGATTTCTGAGCCTGCAGCATCAAATTTGGGAGACAAGGTCCATGAGGGAA
>NW_011889404.1:205590-244269 GCF_000151845.1 Pteropus vampyrus
GGTGGCATGCGCCAAAGGACTAAGTGGCCAGGGTAGGAAGGATGACTGGGCCACTTGGGGGCAGGGGACTGGTTAGGTGGGAAAGGTGGACAGAAAGCTGGGGTGATTCAGCAGATCTAGGAAAGGAGAAAGGGTGAGAGGCAGAAACAAGAAGACTGGGCCCAAACCTACCTGTGAGCCAGGGTCTCCATAGTGGAGTGTGTACAGTCCAGGGGCCAGGAGGGGCCAGGCAGAATCAGAACTACTGCACTTTTTAATATAAAGATAGGAGAAAGAAAGTAAGCACGGCCCCAGAGGTAGGCTGTGGTCCTCTCTCCATGTCATCGTCACATAGTTCTGGGGACAGCAGTTCCACATCTAGGACAAAGGGCTGCGGTTCTCTGCTTTGGGGGTGTCACAACATTGCAAGGGACTTTGTGGGTAACCCTGTCTAGGGCTAACATAACCACCAGATTGGTTCCCTCAAGGCCAGGCAAACACCACAGCTCGGGGTGGCACCTCTCCCCAGGTCTGTGTATGCCAGCATGTAACCCTTAGAGCAGCCCTGGGGAGCAAGGTGATCATTAGCATCTACCACGCACATGGGAAACTGAGGCACAGAGTGACAACAGTTGGCTCAGAGTCTGACGTCTGGTAAGTGACAGCAGGATAGGCAATTCCTACATAAGTAAGCTTTTGTATGGATGTTCCCCAATTCCACTCCTGGCTGCTTACTGAATTACAGGAATATGGCGGAGAGTGTACTGGGTAAGGATGTCTATCAGGATACAGATCTGATCTGGGCTTTAGAAAGGACAGGGGAAGGTTTCTGAGGAAGGGGCAATGAGCTCAAAAGGAGGTATGTGGGGTTCTCACAGAGGCTTCTGGAAGGTGGGGTAGGTTAGTGACAGAAAGCCCAGGCCCCAGCCCCATGGTGCAGACCCCTTGGTGCCACTTGTCACAAGGGAGGTTGGTGATCAAGGTGTTATTGTCTGCCTGTGGCTGTGGAAGGAACTCTCCCTGCTAAAGACCCAGACTTGCTGCCCAGGCTTCTGTGCAGGCTGCTCCTGGGAATCCAGCCCTCTGGGGTCTCCGTTTCCTGATTGATGGGAGCTCTGGGCTCCTCTAGCAAGCCAGGAGGCAGGAGTTTGGGTATCAGACAGTGCTCTGGCTCCAGCATTGTGCTGCTCACAGTCCTGCCAGGGTTCAACTTGGCCCCTTGACAGTTCAGGGAGGAGAGGCTTCTGGTGCCTTGTAGCACAGCCCAAGCTGTCTCCTAGAACCTCGCACTCACACATGTCCCCTGGCTCTGAGCACATTCAGAGACATGGCCCTACCATGCAGGGCAGCAGAAAGCCAAACCTCTCCACTGGACACCTGCCCGGCTTCTGCCTCTGCCTTGGGAGTTCCTGTTGCAGTTTCCGCTGCCCGAGGGTCCGGGAGTCACAGTGTATATGCACACTCACACAAATTCACACTCCCACATGTCTCTCACATACAATGTATACAATCTCTCACAGGCATATGTACTCACATATTAGCACATGCATTCTTACACACTCGCATAACACTCTCACTCACATACGCTCTTACACTCTCAAACGCTCTTGTACACACAAGTGCATGATCTCCAGAGCCTATAGTAGGAGAGCTGTCAGGTCAAGAAGGACAGCATTTGGTGCCACCTGCTCTGAGGTAAGCATCTGCTTCCATTGGTCCAGCAGAGGTCTCAGCTCCGTGGGACTGTTTTCTCACCTCTCTGCCAACATCAGAATCTCCAGTCAGAAGGCAGGGCATGTAGCTCTCCAGCCTGGGAAAGTCTGCCTGCAGACATAGGCTGACCTGCACCTCCACTGCAACCTTCTCTCCAGCTTCCTTCTCAGGCTGTCCCCTTGAGGAGATAGAGTGGGTATGAGTGCCCAGGGAAGCCCCACATCCGTCAGGGGTCAGAGGGGCGGCACTCTTCCCATCAGCTCTAGCCGAGGCTTCCAGATAGCTCCAGCTGGTGGACTCCAGTTTGGCTCTGGGGCAGGTGGGAGTGCATTTGCACCCCCGCATCAGGATCGGGACCGCTGTTTTAGAACCAGACAGACCCAGGAAGTGGTGGTTCCCAAGGGAAATTGGGTGGCTAGTCCCAGGAAAAGAGGAAAGAACAGCAGAACACTATTTCATGGGGACAACACCCTCTGTCCTGTGCACTTACTTGCCAGAGCAGTCAGTGAAACCACGCACAAGAAAAGTCCCTGCAAACTGTAAAGTGCTAACCCAGGGGGGTGTGTTGTAAAGTAGTGGCCAGGAGACTCCTGCATCTTGTTTGGAATAACGTGTGCACTCCTTTATGTCCCAGCCCATGTAGCAGGAACTTGATAAGGGGCATGCAAGGATGATGGGCCCAGCCTTTCCCAAGAGGCATATGCTGTCATGCTGTCACTCACTCTATGGAACTAGATAACTGAGGTATAGAGGGGTAAAGTGCCTTGTTCAAGGTCACTCAGCTGGGCAGTGAGAGTGACAGTGAGTCATAAGTGCCTTGGACAGGGCAATGTTATGGACTAGGGTGGAGGACAGAGGCTACTGGAGCAGGGGAGACGGGTCAGAGTGTGTAGGGGCTGGATGTGCAGATGGAGGAGAAGGGAGGAGGGTAGGACTGAATGGGGTGGGCCTGGATTTGTAGGGCCTGTTGGCGGACAGGGCCTGTGGTGGGACAGAGTCTATGATGAGTGAGGCCTGCAGCACATAAGAAATGTGAGCTCATCCTCAAAGTCTTTGTGCTGAAGGAGCACAGAGCTGGAATGCAGGCTAGAGGTGACGACGAAGCCCTGCAGCAGCTCACTTGCAGGCAGGTGACCCCTGCAGTGCTGCCCTTCAGTCTTGGAATGATTCCATTTTCTCCTAGATCTTGTTCCATCTACTTGGCACTGAACTGGCACTTGCTTATTAAATGCCCATGCTGCTCTACAATAATTTGTTAATGTCTTTTGCACAATATAGAGCAAGTAATGAAGATCATTTCTTCAGATGGAGGCAGGGGAGTCTGTCTCTCCAGCCATCGTGTAGGTGATATCTCTCAGCTTCTGAGATAGCATGGTTCTTCTTGTGCGACCTGAGACTGTATCTTTGTTTAGCTGTCAGTTCCTCATTTCAGCTTGTGGTCAACTAAGATCCTCAGATTGTTTTCACATGAGTCCTTGCTACACCGTGGAGTGAACCCTGTTGTTGCTGGGAGTTGGGGCTCTAGTTCCTCACACTTGGGTGGTTCTGCCCTTAATCCTGACACCGGCCAAGGTTTGTTCCTCTCTGTGTTCTCCAAAGCTGCCTCTTTCTCTAGATATTTGAGGTGTCTCCCTCACCCACTCTGCTTGCCTTTAGTTTCTTCTTTGAAGGCCCTTAATAAAAACATGAATATTCTTCTCTGAGCAGAAGATGGCCTAGATTAGGTCAGTTTTTACCAAACTGCAGTGGTGTGGGTGTCACAGGCTGCATGCCTTGGGATTTTATGGATTTAACATCATTTTTGTAGTGGGCCTGCCCTTGCTGTTTGCACTGCACAGTGCCCAAAAGAGCCAGTGATGTTTGTGTGCTGGTCATGCATCTCTAATATGTGCTCCCATAGGATGCGAGGAATAATACAGCAAGCTGCCTTCTCCACCCACCCATGGGCTGTGGCTCTCTGCACACAGGCCCTCTTTTCTATTCATCCTAGAAAGAGGTGGGACTCTGCTTCTTCCCTTTTGGGGCATAGGCCCTGAAAGTACATGTTCCTTGTGTACATCTGACATTATTGCAGGATGATTGTGTTCTACTGGCTATTCACATGCCTTCTGGTCCAGGAAAGGAGACAGCCACGCCGGGTCAAACCTCTCATTCTCAGCCACACCATCATCAGGCCACAGGCATGTGGTGTGGACCCATGCTTCTATTGAATGCTTCCTGTGGTTGTGTGTTATGCAGCATCATTGTAGCAACAGCAGATCCATACAGATGAGTGCTAGGCCTCCTAAGGGTCCCAGTGCAGAGAGGATCCTGGAATGGGACATGTAGGCCACTCTCATATCAGACAGCCCCAGTGCCATGGAGCACCATATGGAGACCCATACGGAGGGTGATGCTAGAGGTAGGAGCCCAGGCTCCAGCACTCCCTTGGCTACAGACTCGCTATTGGCCTTGAGTCAGATCTTGAGCCAGCTTTCTCACCTGCAGAGCAAGGAGGCTGGACTCTATCTCTGACATCGAGATCACTCTGATGTGCTCTCGCTTCATCCGGCAGCTTCTGGTCCACTTGACTATGTGTGACAGTTCAGCTGGGGTGGGGGTGGGGTGGGGGGGGTGGGTCACTGGAGCACCCCCAAGCCACACAGCATAGAATAGTTATGATGGATTTAACTATGGCCCCACACTTGAGCTGTCTCTGAAAAATACCATTTATTGACATCACGGAGGCAACCGTGTACCAGACATAGGCCACAGCACTTCACATGGACTACAGCTATCTGGAGTTGAAGTAGCCCCGAGGCAGATCCCACAGTGTAGATGAAGAAACTGAGCCCTGAGGAGTGAGGTGACTAGGCCAAACTCACCCCAGGGAGGTGAGGCCTGTCTAGTCCCAAAATCTGTGCCCTTTACCACTTCCCTAGGACATCTGTGGTAGGGGGAAGGTGCTTCAAACCCTCTATGGCCTTGGTGGAGCCTCCTAGGGCTGCCATGATGAAGCGCCTCAGACTGGAGGGCTTAAACAGCAGAAATTTATTCTCCCACTGTCCTTAAGGTTAGAAGTCTGAGGTCAAGGTGTGGGCAGGGCTGGTTCCTTAGGAGCTATGAAGAGCATCTGGTCTGGGCCTCTTTCATGGTTTCCTGGCCATCTTTGGCGTTCCTTGGCTTGTAGATGCATCACCCCAGTGTCTGCCTTCATCTTCACATGGCATTCTCACTATGCGCAGTCTGTGTCCAAACTGCTTTTTTTATAAGGACACCAGTCATATTCCAGTATGACCTCACCTTAGCTAATTACCTCTGCAATATCCCTACTTCCAAATGAGGTCACGTTCTGAGGTACTAGAGGTTAGGACTTGAACATATGCATTTGGGGGGACATAATTCCACCCACAACAGTTCCACCCCTTACTCCCAGCATGAATGCCAGTTCTGCAGCTATAGCCCTGACTGGTTCTTAGCTGTTAGGGGAGTGGGGGTGAGCCATGCCCCCCACAGGAAGCTGGGGCAGATCCCGTGTCTGCTGGGCAGAGCCTGAGATGTGGCCTTAGGGAAAAAGGCAGGGACAAGGCTTTGTGTATGGGGTGCTGTTTATGCACACACTCTCCTGCAATGGCCCTCAGAACTGCAGAAGATTCAGTCTTTGGGGGAGGTACAGTATGGGAGAGGAAGGGGGGCTGACCCTGACCATCTGCCTGTGTGCTCATTTTGATTGTGGACCACGAAAAAGAACAGCAAAAATGATTTTTAAAAAAGTCTTATTAAAAATAGCTTCAAACCTCAAAATACAGGACCTACCTGGTAGGCAATGTGAGGAGCCAGTGGGCTAATGGATGGAAACACAGAGGCAGAGTTGCTATTATTAGCTCCCGGCATGCTGGTCTCTGAGGCAGCTCCAGGCCTGAAGCTTTGGCTGAACAGAGAAGACCAGATCTTCCAACCCCACCCAGGGGAGCCCTTAGAGCCAGCCCAGCTTGGCCTGATGTGGATGAACAAGGGGACCTGTAGGCCCCACACCAGCCTGGGGCTCCTGCCGCCTCTGGACAGGTGTGAAAGCCCCCAGGCCTCCCGCCTTCACTCTGCCTTTTCCAGCCCTGCCAGCCACGCTGCCAGGCCAGCTGCCCTCGGGCCTTGGCAGCCCCGTGAAGCCTCCAGCTGGGCGGAAGATGGATGGGGTCCCGTCAGCGCTGGCCTGAGAGTGGATTTTGTGTGTGTTTGACATTTATTTACTGTCCGTATAAACACTAACACCTATGAAGCATGCTCCCCGTGTGATAGCTTGGCTGAGGCAGCTCTTAAATACATAAATTATGCACACCTCACTAATGAATGCCTGACAGCCGGGAAGTTCTATTTACCACTGCCCGAGTTTCCATATAAAACCTGGGCACCGGTGAGCCAGGATTTGCGCACGATCACAGTCCTGCCTGTTCAGACTCCGACTCATTTCTTTCTTCTTTTTAAAAAAATCTCTTCTCCGTCTTCTTTTTTATTTCCCCTTTTAAAGGTTTGACATAAAACTGAAGTCAATGTGTAACTTCGCTGCCTGGAGCACATGGGGGGAGCTGGCCCATCTGGCGCGGGCTTTGCTGACGGGCGGGTGCACGAACAATATGTGGTTTGACAAATTTCAAGGCAGGCTTATGAAAAAATAACAGCAGTGCAGCCGTCGCAGTGAATGCCCGTCCACCTGCGGGTGCGAGCAAGGGTGCCAGGCCGCATGAGTCAGGGCGCCTGGCAGGGGATTAGGAGGCCCGTGTAAATCACCGTATCCACACATGTTGACACAGCAGCGTCGCTGCCCCAAGCCCTGTCTCCAGCGCTGGGGTGCGGCCGTCCGCAGGGAGCCTCAAGACCTCCCAGGCAGGGTGGTTTGCTGGCCAGCCACCTCTGCGGACTCAGTCTTCTCATCTGAGAAAAGGGCGCATGAGGTAGGCCACTGACTTCAGCTAGCTCCCGCTGCAGAGCTGGCCCATGAGTCTGGAATAGGGCATCAGGGTCCAGCATCCAGAAGCCCTTCCCCTCAGCCTCCTCAGTGTATCCCAGAACTGTCACATGCTGTGCGGCCTCCGGGTGTTTCTTACCTTCTCTACGTCTGGGTTTCCCCACCTGAAAGGTGGAAATGGTGACAGTATCTGGTCCTGAGGGCACTGTGAGGGTTTAGCACCAAGAGATTTACCCACCTGGCCAGACCTAGAATGGCTAGAATATCTGCTCCTGGCCACTTCCTGCAAGGCTGGGTGCTATGCCAGGATGGAGGCAGAAGGAGGCGGTGACCTGCCCTGTGACCGACCTCTGTGGGAGTCTCATATTGGCCTCTGAGGTGTGTTTGTAGAGGGGTGTCCTGGGGTGTTTGGTGAGGGTAGACCCTATCTTTATGGGATGGCGCCCTGCAGTGCTGGGATCCCTGGCCACCCCAGGACGAGCCGGCCACTTAACTTCTCTTGGCCTGGTCTGGACTACAGCTTATGGACACATCTTTTCTAGCACATTCTGCAGTCCGTGCCTGGACCTCCACCAGTGTAGGGACCAGTCTGATTCTGTCTAGGTCACTGGCCTTGGTATACAGAATATGCTCTCTCAATTCCAAAGGAAGGGCAGGAGAAAGAAGTTGTGGTATGAACAGGTGTGGAGTCTCAGGAGTTCCTGGTACCCTCCCTTGCCTCAAGGATCAGGCTGCCCTGCCTGGGGTCTCCCCTCCCTCGGGTGAGTTGCTTTACCTTCTGGAGCCCCAGTCTCACCCTTTATCCAGTCAGGGTATTTAAAGTCCACCTGGAGGTTCTCCTCACCCACAGTGGGTCTGAGGGGCCATGGTTCCACAGAATGTAGGTGTGGTTGTAGGTACTCAGCATGCTGGCCATGTTAGCAAAGTCCCAGGGGTCTTGGAGGAGGGGGCATGCTGGTCTCAGACTCCTGTGGTTAAGAAGGGAGACTGAGGGGGACCCCTTAGTGGGAGAGGCAACATGATCAAAGCCTCAAAGCCTAAGTGGCCTTCAACAGTGGCATCATGGAGGCCCATGGTGGCTGTGAGTCTGTGGGCAAGGACGTGAGGGGCCTACAGCTCCACGATGGCTCTCAGGGGAGTTTGCAGACCACTCCAATGCTCAGAGGGCACATAAGTTGCCAAGGTCACAGAGCTTGCTGGGGGTGGATCAGGACAGGAAGCAGGCAACCCAGCTTGGCTCTGAGGGGCCCAGGCTGCTGTGACACTGGCTCGGAGGCCCAAGGAGCAGGGCCACGTGCCGCCACCTTTATTAAATTCATATTTCCACCTCCGTTCTGCACAAATATCTGTATTTACCATCAAGTTAAGCAGTATTTATTTTCTAAAGTAGTTCTGTTTAAACAAGGAGTTTCTCTCTTAAATTCATCGACTCCAATTTCCTGTGGACCCCGGCCCTCCACGGAGCTGACATTAATCATTTACATGACTGCAGGTTCTGTGGCCTTGAGGCCTCCAGCAGGCGGCAACCATGGAGCCAGGCTCTATCATGGCTTCTCCTGACTCCTCCAATTAGGGCAGGGGGATTAGGCGCTGGGTCCCTGCACCCTGTCCAGCTCCCTGCTGTGCCTGTCATACCCCAGGGTGACCAGAAGTTGAATATAGCCAGGCAGGATGGGGCAGAGAGGCAGGGCCATCTTGGCAACATGAGGCTCCCACTTTGGCTGAGCTCCTCTCCACGGATCCCAGTTTGGACCTTGGGTATCAAGAACTAGACTCAAGCTGGCTGTCTGCATCCAGAGCTAGCCTCACCAGAGATGGTCTCCGTGCCTCAGTTTGCTTATCTGTGAAATGGGAGATTATGTCTCTCCTGCGTAGAGTGGACTGATGTATTGAGGGTGGCTGTGGGCCCCAACTTCCTACCTACAGCGTAGATGCTCTGGCCTTGGCCTCCCCAGGGGCAGAGTGGGTGCATGAATGCTGAGACTCCTGCTCTACCTGCTGGGGGCTGAGCCTGGGACACTCTGGAATCCTAGAGGAGGAGGGGCAGCTCTGAGCTTGTCTCGCTCCAGTGAGGCGGAAGAGCTGCTCACTTGTTTGTTTCCTATTGGGCATCTCAGTGCAGTGATGTGGAGCTGCAGTTGGTTGTGACAGCCAGAGGAACTTGGCTGCCAGCAATGGCAGGGAGGGGATGAACTGCAAGCTTGTAGGGTGAGAGGTGGCCTGAGTGCTAGGGTTGGAAAGAGACGTTAACTGGACCAGCCCCAGGAGATCCTAAAGGCAGGAATGATGGTAACAATTTCGCAATAGCAAAGTGGACTAAGGTTGCAGTGTGGGGCACCTGCCATCAGATCTTCTCAACAGCCCTGATTAGCTCATTGTACATATGGGGCATGGAATGGGCGAGCAGCTAGCTTAAGGTTGCACAGTTGGTGAGCAGAGGAGCTGAGATTCCAGCACCCTGAACTTGGACTCAAGTGATCCTCAGACCTCTGCTCTATGGTCAGGTTTTGGGGAAGAGGGGCTTCCGTCCATACCCCTACCTCTTGAGAGCGAGGAAGACAGGCACCCGAGCAGTGGTCCAAGTTGATGGTATCCAAGAGAACCAGGGATTTTGGAGAGCAAACTGGGTGCTATTTCCAGAATAAGGCCCCATGGATTCTGGCCACCCAAGACCACCCAAGTCCACTAGCAGGGCTAAATAACGCCTGAAAGTCAGGAGTCTGATGAAGACTAAGGTCCAGAGTAGGCATAGAAGTTGACCCAACTCCCAGAGCTCCTGCCCTCACCTCACCCTGCCCCCTCCTGAAGTTTCACTTTTAGGCACCACAGGCAGCAGCTCTGGTTCAGTTTGTATCCCTAACCTCATTTCTCTAGTCTAAGCTCCAAAGGTGAGTGGAGACCTGTATCAGTTAATATTGCTATGTGATAGTCACCCCACGACTTAGTGTTTACAACAACAATAACTTAATTGCTCCAGATCTGTAATTTGGTTGGAGCTGGTGGGGGCAGCTCAATTCTGCCCCACGTCGTGTCAGCTGGCCAACTAGATTACTCCCTGGTGGTCCCAATTGAAGGCTTGACGGGGTGCTGAGAGCTGGGTCTCTGTTTCAACCACTCTCTCCTCTCCAAGGTCTTTCTCTCCATAGGGCTTCTCATCTTGCTGGTATCCAGGGAGGCTGCTGGTCCTAGCAGTCTGGAAGGCCAGAGTACTCTGAGGGAATGTAGGGAATGAAGACATGGGAGCTACAAGGCCCTGAAAATCCCAGCCTGCAGCAACAAGGTCCCTCCTGCCACCTTCCATTGGTCAAAGCCAGTCACGAGGCCAGTCCAGATGTGACGTGAGCAGAAATAACCCGGCTTTCCAGGGAAAAGTGGTTGTGGGGACAGGGAGAACAGAAGGTCTGTGAGGTCCCTGGCCATGTCAGTGACTGTTCTGTTGGTGGCAAAGCGGGAAAAACCTTTCAAGGAGGGCAGGGAGCAGGTTGAGTCTGGTGGGGGCCAGTGTAGGGGTGAGCTGAGCAAGGAGAAACAGGGGGACTGCTGTGGACTAGGTTCTGCCCTTCAAACCCATCTGTTGAAGCCCCTCTTCCAGTGTGACTGTGTTAGAGATGGGGCCTGTGAAGAGGCCATTCAGGATAAAAGAGGTTGTAAGAGTAGAGCACTAAGGCGATAGGACTGGTGTCCTTACAAGAAGAGGAAGAGACACACAGCTCTCCTCCTGCCACTTAAGGATGCAGCGAGAAGGCAGCTGTCTGCAGCCTGGAAGTGGATTCTCACCAGAACCTAACCCTGCAGGCACCTTGAGCTCAGACATCCAGCCTCCAGAAATGTTAGTAATAAATATCTGCTGTTTAAACCTCCAGCCTTTGGTAATTTATTATGGTGCCTGAGACAGGGGCCAAGAAGGCGAGTTCTATGTGGGGCTCCTTCCTCAATTGGTGTTATTTCCAACACCATCATGTGGGAGGCGTTTGTTGGTTTATGGCCCCCATAGTGTGTGGGGACCTGTCTGCTTCCTCTTTGGCCCCAGTGTTCCTGCCCCAGGGCTAGAGAAAGTGACCTCAGTGGCTTTCTTCCAGTCACAGTGGCTTGGCAAGTGGTTGTGTGCCTGGGCTGGCCATGTGGCTTGATCTTCAGAGTCCCTGCTTTGGGAAAATACCTGAGGCTCAGCAAAGAACCAGTGTACCACCTCGGGACCCAAGGGAAGGGAAACTGAGTCCAAGTAATGCCATTTGAGCCCTAAATTTGAGCCAGGCCGCTGACCACTCCTGCGGGCCCTCAGCTCCTGGTTTGGTTTGCACCATTGCTGTCAGCCTCCATTCAGGGTGTCCTCATGTGTGTCCATTACTCAGTTAATATCATCTACATCCACCCTAGGAACAGTCACATCTACAACACACACTGTTGTGTTCCCCATTTTACATTTGACATTTATCTTCTCAGTTCTGAAAGCTGAAGATCTGAGATCAAGATGTTACAAGGCTGTGCTCCCTCTAAAGGCTCTAGGGGAGGCTCCTCCTTGCCGCTTCCAACTTCTAGAAGCTCCAGGGATCCCTGGGCTCATAGCAGCATCACTTTACTCTCTGCCTCTGTCTTCATGTGACCTCTCCCCTCATGTGCCTCTGTGTCTTCATCTTCTCTCCTTATAATGACACCAGTCATTAGGTTTGGGACTTACCCTATTCTAAGAAGAGTATGATCTCCTCTTTACTAATCACATCCACAAAGACCCTGCTTCCAAACAGGATCATGTTCTCAGATTCCACGTGACATGCCTTTTGGGGAACACTGTAGCACCACCTCTGGAGAATGAGCCCAAAGTGGCTCTCCACCAACACACCCAGAGCCTGGATTCATAGGAGGCCCGTGGACACTCTCCCCATACCCCTCTCTACAAGGGAGAACTCCCCTCTTCCCCTCTTGGGATTACTGAAAACCAAATGGCTGTTCTTTCTTCCAAGTTTGTGCTTGCCTGTTCCTGGCATGCTGGAAGTGGCCTCAGGGGAACATTTAGGTACTGAGGGGGCAGCTGGCTCCCAGGAACCTGGCAGCAGAGTAAGCAGAGCCATGGTGACACTTGGCTCTCAAGCCAGCATCGAGGTCTACAGCACCAGATTTTTCTTTTCTTTCTTCTTTTTTTAAATGACAAATATCATATATATTTACGGTGTACAATGCAATGTTTTGATGTACACATATATTGTAAAATGACTACCACAATCAAGCTAATTAACATCCATCGCCTCCCATAGTGACCATTTTGTGTGTGTGTGTGTGTGTTTGGTGAGAACACTTAAGATCTACCTTCTTGGTAATTTCAAATATAATCACAGTATTGTTAACTTTAGTCACCATCCTGAACAACATATCCAGGAGCTAATTCATCTTATAAGTGAACCTTTGTACCCTCGGTCTTTTCTCTTCTTTTAGATTATTTGGTTGGGACATCATTTAAGTACAAGAGTAAAACCTCTAGGTATGCTCTCTTTAAAAATTTAAAACCTCAAAAATTAAGATTCATGTCCAGTGGATGGCCACACCTTCCATTAGTTTGTTCCACCTCCACAGGTGTCCACCTTTGTCTGTTTGGAACACATCCTTTCAGACATTAAAAGATGTTTGTGCTTATATGTGTGTGTACCTGTAGAAAACATGTAGTATTGCTTTACGGGGCTTAACTTTTTGTTTTTGTTAAAATTTTCAAATAAATGGGATGGTATAAAAACCCCATGTGCCCATTTTGAAACCCTGCCCAACTCCTCTCAAGGCCACTCTTGGCACCTTTGTGCCCCTCCTCTGAGTGATTATTCCAAGCAAATCCCAAGCATCACTGTCTCATTTGCAAGCATCTCCCTGAGGTAAGGCTCCTTTTTCCTTTAACGCCATTCCATCAGCACACTTAACAAAATTAGCAGTCATTCCTTAATATCATCTAATGCCCCATCAGTCTTCAAGTTTCCACAATTGTTTCAAAAATGTCTTCCTGCTATGGGTTTGTTTGACTTGGGATTTGCTGGGCTGTCAAAGGCTCCCTGGGATCATGTTTCTGCACTTCAACGTGCAGGTCGCTTCCTTCACTCCCCCATGTGTCTCGGAGACCCATCCTGTCCGAACCTGCAGAAAACCTCAGAAGGCTTCCTAATTTATTTAGTCACAGCTCTATTGATGAAGACACATTTAAGCTGGTCTGGGGTTTTGCTACAAAAACAAGGCTGCAATTTGCATTCTTGTCTCTCTCTTTCTGTGCCCTCTGAGTGTTTTTCTGGGGACAATGGCTGGCTCCTGGGCAAACCACTTCCCCTCTCAGAGCCTTGATTTCCCCTCAATCGGGGGCAGGAATGCCTGGATTTTGTTGGCATTGATATTCTGGGAGAACTCCCCAAGGCGCACATCTTGAGCCCTCATTTTTCATAGTAAAAGAAGAGAAGGTGCTTCATGTCTGGAAAACTGGGACTCATTGGCAAGGATTCACATATCTGGCTGGAATCCCTTCCACAGCCTACGCTGTTTGTAGTCCTGGCCTCACACAGCCTTGCTGGGCCAACTTCCCCATGAGGGCAGTCCTGGGAGACTAGAGTGGTGCTGACTGATGAGGCCACACAGAGACCTTGAGGTCTATACCAGTTTCTGTGGCTGCCATGGGAAAGCACCACAACTGGAAGCTTAAAACAGAAATGTGCCCTCTCCCAGGTTTGGAGGCCAGAGTCTGGAATAGCGCGGTTGGCAGGATCACGCTCCCCTAAAAGCTCTCAGGAAAAATTTTCCTGCCTCTTCCAGCTTCTGGTGGCCACAGATGCCCCTTGGCTTGTGGCCCCATCCCTCCAACTTCTGCCTCTGTCATCATGTGGCCTCTTCTTGTGTGTGCATCTGTGTCCTCACCTCTTAGAGGGACACATTATTGGATTTGGGATCCACTGGGATAATCCAGGATGATCTCACCTCAAGATCCTTAACTCATATCTACAAAGACATTTAGGGGACATCATTCAACCCTTACAGGGTGCAAACCCTGGAGTCACCGACTGAGAGATCTGGGGACTTCTTGAGAGGCAAAGGAAGGGGCTTTGGAGGCCTCAGTGAAGGACACATGCTCTTTCCAGGCAGGAGCCCTCCAAGTCCTGCCTGCATTCATTTTGTAAGCTACACAAGGACCTGCCACACACTGAGTGACCATGGCAACATAGACTGATGATCTCACAGCCTCCATGGTCAGGTGCTCAGGCATGGTCTAGCTGGTGCCTATGCTCAGGTCTCGAGGCTGTCATCTTTGTGTCACCAGGGGCTGCAGTCTCATATAGGGCTTGGGTCCTCTCCAAGCTCTTTGTAGTTGGCAGCATTCAGGTCCATGCAGCTGTGAAATGAGGCCATCCTCCAGGAACTGTCCTTACTCTCAGGGGCCACCCATGTGGCCATGTGACTCCTGGAAACACCATGGCTGTCTGCACCTTGCCAGGCCACCGAGAGATGCATCTCTCTGATGCTTCTTTTAAAACTCTCCCCAGCTCCGATTAGGTCAGGTCCAGCCTAGACAGTCTGATTAGTAGCCTGTTTACAGGTCCACTTCGGGTGCAGGCCCGGGGCCATCTTAAGATCCTGTCCACCACACTGCCCAGGAGGAGAGGACGGAGGATCTTCAGCAATGAGGGCTGAGGGAGGAAGACAGTCAAAGGAGTGGGACCTGGGAGAGGTGTGGTCAAAGAAATGGTATTGCCTGTGCCAAAGAAGTCACAGAAATGGGCCAGCAAGGGCATCTCCCAAGTGCCCACAGTTGTGCCCTGAGAGTTGACTTCACCCACAGCCAGGCTCAGGAGAGTGAGATCATCTCAAAAAAACTCACGAACCCCCTCCACCCTCCTTCCTCACAGATAAGCTCAGAATGGGCAACTGGGAGCAGAAGGGAAATCTTTCCTGTCTCCAAGGATGGGGAGACAGTGTGATTCGAATCAAGCTCAGAACCGCCCTGCAGGATGGAACTCTAATTCCTGAAAAAAGACTCCTTTACAACTAAGTATCTCCATTTCTAAAAGATGACTAAAAGTGATGGGACACACAAGATGTGGTGAACAGATCCCATGTGTTCACCAAACCCGCTTGACTTCCTCGCCCCAGGAGAGGAATCATTTCCCAGGTTCCCTGCAATCTGAGGGCTTGGTGAATGGTTCTAGCAGCACGAGGTAGTTTGGGATGTGTTCTTTTCTGGGTTTGACCCTCATCCTCCTGCACTCTCTATCTTGTATCATTTCTTGGCACTTGCAGAGGACCCAGTTGAGGATGTTGAGGCCCTGTGAAATGGTGGAGTTCTTGCATGAAAGGAGGCTAGATCGCTGAGTCACCCCATAGAAGGAGGCTGGATCCCCAGCCATCACATGACTGAGGGAAGAATCTCAGCAGAGACAAGAGGAGGGTCCCAGAAGCCTCTGGAGATGAGGCCCTGAGGGGCCAGTAAGAAAAATGTCCCCAGGCCAGGGCACATAGTACCCTACGGCCTATTCTCTCTCCTTCTTTAGAGACTGGTCCTACCCCTGCAGGGGACGGGGAATTGCAGGAATATGATGACCAAGAGTGACCAGAAGAGATGAAGAAAACTGACTGGGAATTTTTGGGCTGGTAAGAGGGCAGTGGGGGGACCTGAAAGTTGTTTCAGAGATGGAGAAACTGAGGCTCAGAGAGGCCAGTGTCAGCCCCTGCTCTGAGCCCACAGGGTGGCAGGTCCCCCACTGCCTTGAGAATTATACTGAGCCAGGATCATGTTCCTCCAGAAAATGAACACATGGTTCTGCAGCCAGTTTGGGGGCTGGTGGGGCCCTGGACACAGCCATCTCTGCTGTTTGGTTTCATGCACCAATTTGTAACCATGAGCCAGGAAGCACATGGCTCTCGAACAAGGTTCTGTAAGCTTCCCTAACTTTTGAATCCTTGACCTCATGGAACCATGTCATCTGCAAGACAGGATTGCGCCTAAGGCTCCTGGAAGGTGGGGAGGGGGGTTCTTGAGTTGCCACATTGTCTCCAGCAGCCCTCTGACTGCTGAGGAGGGGGCAGGCCCCTCTCCAGGAGTGCCCCTCACCTGCCACCACCCACCACATTCTTTTCCTGTGACATCACCTGGCTCAGGCAGGTGGCAGCCCAAAGCCCCAATGGCAGGCAGACAAAGGGCAGGGATTAGGTCTGAATGACAGGCCCGACAGTGCCTTGGGTGAATCCTTGTCGGGACTGCCTGTGCTCCAAGCGTGTGGGAAGGCCGGGCCCCAGACACGCAGTAATAGCTGAGCGTCTGTCATCGTTCCCTCCCAGGGTGGCCCCCTGGTCTCGTGGAACACTCACATCATCCTCTGCCTGGTGGCCCTGCTGCTCTGACTGTTATGTTAACTGTGCACGAGTCACACAGCTGGAGACAGGCAACGCTAGAGTCTGAACCCAAGGCTCTAACCCCAAGTACATACCACCTTGGCAATACCCTGCTGTCCTTGATTTCTTCTGGAAGTCCTTTAGGCCGGCACTGCCATTCTTCATTTGAAGATGAACAAATTAATGCAGCTAGATCATTAGGTGCCCATGATGCCTGTTAAATGACGGCTGGAGATTGGTGTGTCACTGCAAGGTGGGCAGAGGGCGGTCCTAGCTGGGGAGGGGTTTGGAGCATGCCATTGAGTGGTGCCCCTGAGTGTGTCCGCCCAGCCCTGGGGAATGTGTCCTCCCCAGGGAACTGAGTTGAATCCAGGAAGCTCAGGTGGCCCTTTCAGCATCTTTGTCTTACCTGTGATGGGGGAGAGAAGCTCCCCCAACTCCAGTGGCCTGAAGGAGGGATCAGCCTCTGAGAATAGATGCTAGACACGGGGAGCCTCAAAGTTCACCTATGACACAGGGACATTCTTGCCCATCTCTGTCCTGGCCTAGGCACTCTTCAGAGCCTGTGACTCTCTGCAAAGGGGAGACCATTTTTGCTTCACTGGGCTGTGGTAGGGTTAGTAGAGGGCTGTAAACACAGGGCACCAAGGCAAACAAGAGCGTATCTAGGTGACACCAGACACTGTGGCCCACTCCTGCTTCCTCCCTTCTCTCCTTCATTCTCCCAACCCTGGCTCCCTCTTTTCCTCCTCTTCCCTATACCCACGTCCCCCACAGCCAGTTTCCTGAAATGACCCCAGTCTTGGATTTAGAATCTTTCACGTCTGTGCAGTTCCTCAAGCTGCTTGTGATCTGATTGCTCCCCTGCCTATGGTGAGGCTCCATTGTGAGTCTTTAGGGACCTCAAGCTGGGCTAAGCCATGAAGAGGGGCTGAGCTGAGCCCTGGGAGCAGGTGTAGTGGGCATGCGCATGTCGTCTGAGGAGCCACACCAAAACCCCAGGCTGGCTCTGCACCATGTGGTCATTGGGGACCCCTGCTTCTTCCCCACTGAGACTCTGCCCACCTCTGGTCCAGCCACCCCTCCACTCAGCTGGCAGGTGAGGCAGACTGGGCATGTGGCAGAGCTATGGAAGGCTTGAAGTGGTACCTTTCAAGCACACACTAGCCTCTCTCCCACTGGCATCTGGGGCAAGGAGGCCGTGGTACTAGCAATTATGGTGGCAGCTTTAATCCCATGGAGCTGCTGACTGGGCATGGTTTCCAGCTGCTTCCTGGTCTGGAGGGCCCTGGAGAGGGTCACAGCTTCCTTCAACTTGGTTGCTGTGAAGGTGGCACATGCCCAGCCCTACATCCCCGTTATCTCATTAGCAGCCCCTGGTCGGTGCACGTAGGAGACACACATGAACAGGCCACTCCAGTGTGGGGAGATGGCAACAATGGACACCCACCCAGGCCACACCCTCTGCCTGGTGACCCACCAAGATGTTGAGTCTAGTTCCCAGCCCTTTGGTTTGGCTGTCTGGAAAATGCTTATGAAAGCAGATGTCCCACTCTAGGGACCCCATGAACATAGCCTCAAGAAGCTGAATTTTGCTAGCAACAAGGATGAGGTGGTTTTTGGAGGTGGTTTTTGCTTAGAGCTTCTATTGAGAATGTAGCTGGCTCACACCTTGATTCCAGTCTTGTGAGACCTTGGGCAGAGGACCCAACCACACCATGCAGGGCTTCCAAGCTGCAGAACTGTGAGCTGAGAAATGGGTGCCGTTTTAAGCCATTAAGTGTGGGGAATTCTTTATACAGCATAGAAAGTGAGTACAGACATTGTCCCAAACAAGCTGGCTCCCAGACAAACTGCCTGCTGACCACAGATGCCTCAGTGGGTCCAGCCAAGATCAGTAGAAACTGTGAGAACTAGATGACCAGTAGACTCATGAGCAAAAGCAAACACTTGCTGATTTGAACCATTGAGTTCTGGGTACTTAGTTACGCAGCAGGAGCTAACCAATAAGGCTTGTCAATGTCTACAAGCCAGGAGAGAAGGCCTGAGAGATGCAGCACAGGGAGCTCTGGGGACTTCGAGGGTGGCAGATTGGGAGTCAGGAAGCTTCAGGGCTTGTGCCTGAGCTGAGCAGGTAGGGAAGGAAAGAAGGGAGGGAAAGAGGGAGGGAGGAATGGAGGGAGAAAGCAAGAGAGTTTAAAAGGAAGGATATGTCTGGGAGAGGGATAGCACATTGAACATGAGCCTTCAAGTTCGGGGTGGAGGGAGATGAGGCTGCCAAATGGGCAGGGGCAGGACTTTGAGGGCCTTGGGTGACTCTGTCCTGAGGGCAGCAGTTTGAACAGCACGGGGACAAGGCCATGCCAGGAGTTTGGTGGCTGGCATGGAGGATGGAGTTGAAGGGGAGATAGTGGACAAGGGGGACCAGTCAGAAGACTCGTGGTGCTCACCTAGAGAGCCTCCACTCTAGGGGCCCTGAAAACATCAGTGGTAAACTAAGGCCAAGTGAAGATGGAAGAAGGAGGGGAGGCCATGACTGAGGGCCGCTCTGAAAAAGAGCCAGGGTAGCAAGGGACACAACTTGACTCCCCAGCCTGGGCCAGCAGGACCCCTACCCAGGGTAGGCTGAGCTTTCTGGGGAGTGGGGTGCTGCCTTGGGGATCCTGGCCGAGGGGGAACCAGTCCAGTTCCAGCTGGAACAGGCCAAGCCTAGGGCCTGCCGGCTGAGCTGTGAGGTAGAATTGCAACGCATCTTTCCAGACGGAGAGAAGCTCATAGCCCAGACGGCCCAGAGAGAAGCTCATAGCCCAGACGGTTCTGTAGTCTACATTCTACAGAAGGTAGACTGAGGCTCTGGGCGGTTGGGTAATCTACCCAGCATCATACAAATGGCCCAAAGGGTTTGGACTGGAGAACGCCTGTCCCCGGGGCTGTGTTGAGACTGCTGTGGCTGTCCCTGGAGGAGGCTTGTGTGAGGACGGGGAGCTGGAGCCCGCCACTTTTTCCATCCAGGCTCCATCAGAGTGGCAGGAGCCGGGAGTGATGTGACGACTTGGAAAGTATAAGACCACATGAGAAACCAATTTTTGTCTCCACTTATGTCAAATAAAATAAAATAACCTCAAAGCATTTGAAGTTCTGTCTGCCTTGGCTGCCTTCCCTGAAGGCGGTGCTGGAACAGCCTCAGACTTGGGTCCCCAGCTTGGCTCTACCTGGGCGTCAGCTCTGCCCAGGCAACCCCAGCTCCAGACCCAGAAACAGCCACCTGAGAACAGCCTTGTACTCTCAGGAAATTAGAACAAACATTTAGGGCCTCGGGAAATTGGTAGTCCTTTAGGATTTTGGGTCCCTTCTGTCTCAGAGAGTCTTTTCCCTTTGGTCCCCCGCTAGCACATCCTATCAGCAACAGCAGGGTCAGAGCTCTGCAAAAAGTGGGGAATATGGTGCTCTGAGTAGGTCCTGCTTCTGCAGTTTGGGCACAGCTCCCTCATCTTCTGTGTGCTCTGGGCCCTGGTCCCTTGCCCAAGGAGAGTCTGCTCTTGCATCAGCCTAACTGGCTTTCTTTGACTGCTGCGTAGCCCCCTGCAGGTTCCTTCCAGCCTGTGGAAGATCATGAGTCCAGGGCATGTCTTGAGACTTCAGTTGTGCAGGTGGCACCCATGCAGGCAGCTATGACTACGCCACTTGAGACACATGTCTTGAGACACAATTCTCAGCTCTCTACTGTGTGTCTTTGCTTTCTGGCCCGCAGACTACTCCCTCATCTCCTGCCCTCTTCTTTCTGCTGCCTCACTTCTTCCTTGCTATGGGTTGAATCGTGTCCCCCAAAATTCACAGGTTGAGGTCCTAACCCCTCGGCACCTCAGAATGTGACTGTGTTTGGAAATGGGGTTTTCACAGAAGTGATTAAGGTAAAATGAGGTCATTGGGGTATGCCTTAATCCAACATGACTGGTGTCCTTGAAAGAAGAGATTAGAACACAGACACACACAGAGGGAAGACCATTTGGGGACACAGGGAGAAGCTAGCCGTCCATAAGCCAAGGAGAGAGGCCTCAGGGGAAACCAACTCAGCTGACACCTTGATCTTGGACTATCAGCCTCCAGACTCTAAGAGAATAAATCTTTGTTGTTTTAGCTGCCCAGGCTGTGATGCTTTATTACTCAGCCCCAGGAAGTGAGTTCTCTTTCTGCTATCAGCCTTCTGCAGGGATAAAGCTGCTTTGGATGGATCCACATTTTCTCTCATCTTGCATGAGGCAATTTGATGGATTACACGATGTTACTAGGCATTGTCCCTCAGACACTTCTAAGGCTCACCATCTATTGTGGGTTCAGAGTAGTTTGTTTTCTACTTCTCCCAGGCCAGACATTTGGGAAACTCTCTCTCCCTTTCTGTTCTGCTAGCAAACTGCCAGTTCTCTCCTGAGCTCTTCTCTTTCTGTAACCACTGCTCACACCACTGACATCTGCTTTTTCCACCTCTTTCCCCAGAGCTACTTGTTCAAAGTTCCATGTTCTATGTGCTACTGTAATCATGTGGTTCACTGTCTTTCCAGTCTCTGATAATGGACTTCACTCCACCTCTTGTCCAGCCTCTTTGCTACCGCCACCACTCCAGTACCACGCACTGCACTTGTTTTTCATTATTCCCTGTTTCTGCTACTAACCCTGTCCTCGGCATGAATTAGGATAAGCCAGGTTCTGCTACAAAAACAAATAATGTGATTTTCAGGCTTAACACCCCAAAAGAGTATTTCTCATGCACACCCCATTTTGTACAGGTCAGCTGGGGCCCTGCACCCCACAAGATGCTCAGGGCCCCAGCTGCCATCAGCTCTAGCAACTCCACTGTCCTGCAGTGGCATCTGTGGCCCTAGCAGAAAGGTGGAGCTTGGATCTTCTCTCTTGCAGCCTGGCAGTGAGACCCGTCACTTTGGCCACAGACCGTGGGCAAAAACTAGTCCTGCAGACTTGCCTAATTGTAGGAGGTTGGGAATGTGGAGTATGAGCTCAAGCCATAGAAAATCAGACAGATGTTCACAGATGCCAAGGCCTGGGGGACACTGGGGTGGCCACCTCCTCTCTGTACCTTCCCAGTGTATGTCGGGTCTGGGGCTGCACTTCTTTCACCCTGGCCGTTCACCTTGGCTCCTGGGCATCACACCTGGCTGTCAGGAGCCTCAGCTCTGGGTCTGGTCCAGGACACAAGGGAAACCAAAGGCCCCATAGAGTCTACTTTCTGAAGCCTAGGCTGCTTACCACCACTGACTTCGCCAGGCTCCTCACTTAGACCAGGAGGCAAGGGGCTCCATGAGGGAGAGAGGTGGGTCTGAGGGGTCCCACATCCTCCCCCTCACCTCCCTCCCCTTCCCATTCCCCACATGGTTTAGACCAGTGCTGTACTACCTGAATGACTGCCACTGGGTGTGGCTGTCCCTCCTGTCAGTCTTCAGGGAAGGACTGAGACCCTACTTTGTAGAAAAAATGTCTTCCCCAGTAGGTGCCCAGTTGGCCCAATTAGGTGCCATGAGCATTTTCTCAGCATGTTCTCACTGCTCCCAGCCTGTGAGGCTGTGAGCACCCCTTTCATAAATGAAGACTGGGGAGAGGCTGAGGGACTGGTTCAGCTCACAGTCAGCTCCACAGGCCTGTTCCCATGTAGGGACAGAACCCACGTCCTGTCTGTCCTTCCAGGACACAGCACCACAGCCTGGAGCACCCCTGCTAAGGGAAGCCACCCAGTCCCCTCATCTCTCTCTGTACCTTCACCTCTCCTTCCGGGATCCTGTATTGGGTCGAATCCTGTGCTAGTTCTGTCTTTTTGGAGCCCTCAGACTGTGAGGGACAGGGCCACAGCACCATAAGGGCAGAAGTGGGAATTTCCGAATAGGCCCCTGGAAACCTTCTGAAAAGAGGTAACGGTGTGCCCAATGAGAGGATGAGCAGAGTAAGTGGAGCCCTACACAGGGATGGGGTGGATGGGCTAGATTTTCAAGCGGAGGAAAGAGCCTGGGCAAAGGTGCTTCCTGGGAGAGGAATCACGGCTTATTGGCAGATGGCTCCTCGCACCTATGGTTCTGACACCACCTCCCACCAAAGCTCTCTGGGAACCCTGGCCACCTCCATACTAGGTGGCCATCTCAGCCTCAGACTCATCTGCTGTTCCTTTGCCTTCTGTCACCCTGGGCCTGGTGCCTTCCACCCAAAAGAGCTGTACTTTCTCTATCCAGCCCTCTGGGCACCTGCCAGGGTACCACTTCAGCCCAGCTCCCTCCTCCTAATTGCCTCACCCGTGCCTCAGCCCCCACTTGCAGAGGGGAGATGCACCCACCCCTAGCCTCCACAGGCCTCCCCCAGGCTACGGAAACAGCCCATTACACCCAGTGCGGATAATGGCCCCTCAATTGAATTAAGAGAGTTCATGGGAAGCCCAGCATGGAATCGTTTCCGTAAAAGTCCAAATATGGGACAGCATAGGAGTAGAGGGTGGGGAGGGGACTGTGGATCCACCAAAGAAAACACCCCATGCATTTGTTTCCAATTCCCCTTCCAGCACACTTGCTCCCTCCCAGCTCGCCCAAAGACCTTGGGCGTGGGGCCAGACACTGCGTTTGTAATTCTCTCTCATTAATGGGTAATTTCCCCTTGAGAGGAAGGAGGAAGGAGGAAGGAGGAGAGAGCCTTGTGGGGGAGGCAGGCAGCATGCAGCCCTCCCACCTGGAGCCTCTGGGCCCCCTCCCACCAGGATCCCCATGGACAGATGGGGAAACTGAGGCCGGAGCAGACTGTGGCTTGCCCAAGCACATTCAGTGAGTGGCCAGGGCCCAGCATTGTCTGAGTCTGAGTCAGCTGTCAACAATGCCATAGAATAAGAGGGCATGGGAGGGAGGGACTAAGAGGGCCACAAAGCCTGAACATCATTCTCTTGGCCGGTGGAGAACAGAGCAGAGGCCCTGGCAGAGTTCCTGGCTTTGGGCAGCTGGCTTGTCCTCCAGAGGCTTTGGGCAGCTGGCTTGTCCTCACTGAGCCTTGGTTTTTCTACCTGCACAAGGATATATTTCACAAAGGGATCATTGCCACAAGGCTCCTGTCACTCTGGGACACCAAGATTTTAGTTCTGAATCATCTGTCCCTGCCTGCTCTTTCACTATCCTTGAACCCTGCTCTCGGCTTGGCAGACCATCGCCTCCAACGATGCCCAGGAAATGATCATGGACAGCCATGCACTCAGCCCCTCGGTGGGTGTTGTGAGACATAAATAGGACCAGAGTCTAGAACTGAAGAGATGACACACTTGGGAGCAAGTGGAAGGAAGCCCCATGGGAGAGGTAGGAAGGGTGCTGGGTTTGGAGCTTGCAGCCTCTTTGGCCCCCACTGTGACTCTGACCTTTGTGGTGGCAGGGTGACCAGACTGATTCTTGGGTCCTTCCATTCCCTCCCTGGCATGGGGGCCAGGCAGGACTATTTTAGAAATGAGTCAAGTAGCTATGCTGAACTCTCTGCCCAGAGACAAGAGCCCCACCTGCTCATTGTCAGTCTGGCCTGTAGTTTTTCATAGGCTTCTGGGCCCCAGGTAGATCTCTTCTGGTCCCAGGTTGGCGGCACTTGGGACACGTTCAGGAAGCAATTAAACCCAGGCTCCAGCCCAGGTCAACCCCACTCCCAGGGTAGCTGGGTATGACTCCAGACAGGCACCGGCTCAGAACCCCAAGTGTGGGATCCCTGGCAAAACCACCCTCAGAGTGCAGTGGGGGGTTGTAGACAAGTCAGGGCACAGAGGGACACTGAGACCTACAAGGCTGCCCTGTGGTGGCGGGGTGTCTGGGAACAGACTCCTCCCCGCCAACCTTGATAGACAGAGTGTGACTAACGGGCAAAACGTGAGGCTAATGGAAAGCAAACACCAAGGGACTCGGAGCCACACGGTGTTTTCTCAGCAGCTTGTTGCACGGAAGATGGCTGGGCCAAGGGCTGCAGTGGTGTCAATCATTTCTGCTGTTTGTCTAACCTCGCTGAGTGTGTTTCTCTTTATTAGCAGAACACAGATAGGGAAGGCGATCTCTCCACAGATGCGGCTGCAGGAATGCGCCCTCCCAGTAGAGCAGAGGACGGCGGGAGGGGCATACAGACCGGAGGACCCAGCAATAGCCCCAGGAGCTCTGTAGACCGTGGTGGGCAATGCTCTGCTAAGCACTTACCTGGCCAGGCTCTGGGGAGGGTGCTTTACAGGTGCTCCCTCTGAAACCAGCAGACCCTCAGGAGGCTGTCATTCTGGCCATTTACAAGCGAAATGCTGAGCTTTGGTTGGTGAGATGGCTCACCAAGAGTCACACAGCCAGGAAGGAGTGGGAGCAGTGGAGGTGCCGCTGATTTCTGCCTCTTACCCAAACTCAGCATTTCCTTCACAGTGCAACTGGGCTGACCCTGGTCTGGGTCAGCTGCCTCCTGGTTCATTCGAGATGCGTCCCACAGGCCTCTGCGCCTTTGGTCATCCTCTCCTTGTGCTGGAACAGGGCAAACAAACTCCTATAAAGTGCCTTGCGGGTTATAGTCTCTGTTACAAGTACTCTACCTAATTTTGTAGTGTGAAAATGGACAGAGGTGACTCAATGGAGGGGTGCGGTTGTGTCCTGATAAAACTTTATTTATAAAACAGCGGGTTGGAGCAGACTCGTCAACCCTGTGCTAGATTGATTGTAGAAACATTTGTTAGGCCTTCCTACATAAAGTTTATTATGACCCCTGCACTGTGACTTTCAGCTCCTCTCATGGAGTGGTGGTCATTATTCCACCCTGTGAATCTGGGCTGCCTCACCATTTGCTTGATCAGCAGAATGAGATGCTAACAATGTGTTGGATCCAAGCCTCAGAGACTGGCACACATCAACTTTTCTTGGCGCTGATCACCCTATGCAAACAACCTAGATTAGCCAGCTGGAGGGTGACAGTCACATGGAATAGAGAGATGTCATGTCAGCTGAAGCCACCTGAGTTCAGCCTCTAGCCAGCCAGACACTGGGTGTGTGAGAAGCCAAGATGGGCAGAGCTGTCTGTCCAGTCCACACTTTCCTTCAACACCCTAGTTAGCCCAGCAAAGACAAAACAAACTACCCAGATGACCCATAGTGTTGTGAACAATGATGAATGCTTTTTGAGTTATGGAGTGGTTTGTTACATGGCATTAGCTAACTGATATCTCTCCCAATTCATCTCCTCCACTGTGACCAGATTCACATGCCCCACCAGATCTTTTATTGGACTCTCATGTTTCCCTTCATGAGTCACTATTTCCCTGCCCTAGTCACTCCAGGCCCAGGTACCATATAGCTTGGGACAGTCCCGTGCTCCAGAGCCCACTGAAATGATTCAAACTGGCCAATCTCAAGTCTGCTCATCCTGCCTTGCCTTTCCTACAGAAACCACAAGGCAGAGAGATTCTCTGTCTTCCTTTTCTTATAAGGGCACTAATTCCATCAAGAGGAGCCCACCTTCCTGACCTCATCTAAACCTAATTACCCCCCAAAGAATCCACCTCCAAATGCTATAATATTGCAAGTTTAGGGTTTTAATAAATGAATAAGGGTGAGGAGTAGACACGAGCATGCAGTCCATAACAAGTAGCAAACTGAATCTAACAGATTAATAAAAAGGTTATACACCAGGATCAAATGGGATTATTCTAAAAAGTTAAAGCTGTTCCAATATAAAAAATCAATCAATGTAATAGATCACATGAATAGAAGGAAGGAATAAAATCATATGATCATCTAATAGACACAGAAAAGGCACTTGACAAAAATTCAAGACCCTTTCATAATAAAAATACTCATAAAACTAGAAAAAGTGAACTTCTCCCAAAAAATAAAGGTCAGTGACAAAAACCCGCAATGAACATTACACTCAATGGGTGAAAGACTGAGTGTTCCCCCTTCAGATCAGGGACAAGAATGCCCACTTTTATCACTGCTGCTCAACTGTGCACTGAACTAGCCAGAGCAATTAGACAAAAAGAGAAAATGATCTTCCTTCTGTGTGCTTGCTTCTGTTCTCTTCTTATAAGGAAACCAACCCTATTGTATTAGGGCCCAATCCTTACGACCTCATTTAACATTAATTACTTCCTGAAAGGCCCTGTTTCCAAATAGTCACAATGGCGGTAAGTCTTCAACATACGATTTTGGAGGGCATAATTCAGTCCATAGCGACCAAATTTGGTTTCATTTATTTTCTCTACTGTCTTTCTATAATCTTTTTTTTGTTAATCTCTGCTTGAATCTTTATCATTTTCTTTCTTCTATTAGCTTTGGTTTTGGTTTGGTCTCTCTAGTTCCTTAAGGGGTAAACTTAGATTACTGATTTGCTATCCATTCATTCATAGATGGACACGTAGGTTGTGTCCATGTCTTAGCTATTTTAAATAATAATTCTCCAATAAACATGGGAAGACAGATCTTCAAGACAGTGATTTCATTTCTTTTGGATATATATCCAGAAGTGGAATCACTGGATCAGAAGATAGTTATATTTTTAAGTTTTTGAGCATCTTCCATGTTGTTTCCATAATGGCTTTACCAAATTACATTTCCACCAACTGGGTACAAGGGTTCTCTTTTCTCCATATGCTCACCAGCATTTATTACGTCTTGTCTTTTTGATAATAGCCATTCTAACAGGCATGAGATAATATCTTATTGTGGCTTTTGATTTGCATTTCCTTGACAATTAGAAACATTGAGCATATCTCACATACCTGTTGGCCATTTGTATAACTATTTTGGAAAAAAATCTTTTCTGTGCCCATTTTTAAATCAAATTTTTTGGATGTTTTTGAATTGTAGGACTTTCTTATATATTTTTGATGTTAACCTCTTATGGGATATGTGTTTTGTCTTATATATCTTTTCCCAGTCCATAAATTGTCTTTTCATTTTGTTGATCATTTCTTTTGCTGTGCAGAAATACTTTAGTATGATATAATCTCACTTATTTATTTTTGTTTTTGCTGCCTTTGCTTTTGGCGTCAAATTTTTAAAAAATCATTTATTTCTGCTCTAATCTTTATTATTTCCTTCCTTCTGCTAACTTTGGGCTTAATTTGTTCTTTTTCTGGTTTTTTGTTGTATAATGTTAGATTATTTATTTGAGATCTTTCTTTTTTTTGATGTTTGTATTTATAGTTATAAACTATCCTCTTAGAACTACTTTCACTGTATTCCATAAATTAGTATGTTGTGTTTCCATTTTCATTCGTCTTAAGATTTTTTTAAAAATTTCCTTTTCAATTTCCTCTTTAAAACATTGGTTGTTTAGGAGTGAGTTGTTTTATTTTCATGTATTTATGAATTTTTCAGCTTTCTCTTATAATTTCTAGTTTCATACCAATGTGGTCAGAAGATATTCGATATAATTTCTATCTTCCTGAATTTGTTGAGACTTATTTTGTGTCCTAACATATGATATATCCTAGGAAATGTTCCATGTGTGCTTAAGAAGAATGTGTATTCTGCTGCTGCACTTCAGTAAAAGGGGGGTGAGGGGGTGGGGCACGGTTGCCACTCCTTCAGGCATACAGATCAGGGGAATCCAGGCTTCAAAGAAATGGGACCGCAGTCTTACCAGACAAGGAACAGATATTCAACCAACAACCTGCATGAGTGTGGGAAGAGACTCATCCTTGGCAGCTCCAGAAAGGGGTGCAGCCTGGCTGGCATCCAGTTTCAGCCTTGAAGACCCTGGGCAGAGAACCCAGTTGGGTCCCATGCACCTGGACTTCTGACTTTCTGGCTTACACGACAGTAAGAGAATAAATTTGAATTGTTTTGAGTTGCTCAGTTGGTGATAATCTGTTACAGCAATGAGTATACCAGGCTTCAGGGTCCATTCGAAACTGCAAATTCAGGTTTCCTTGTAATTCAGCCACGTTCAGCTCATCACAATCTGCTGTCCTGCTGCAAGCAACAATGTGCTCTTAACATCATGAGCCTAGGTTCTCACCCTGCCAGGAGTTGGTGATTTCTTTGACCTGAGCTCATCATTTCCTTAGGCAGCAATTTACAGTCCTTCCAGTCACAGCCACCCACTGACCCCATCTTTTGAGTATTCAATATGCTGCCCAGACCAGCTTCTTCTGGCTACATCCCATCCCAGTGCAGCGTGAGGTGATGTCACAGCAGTCATGCCTCTGAAGCAGCTGAAACCCTCCACTCCACTACCATGATTGTTCTCTGCCCACCATGATCCAACCCAGAGCCTCATCCCAGAGCCTGCTTTTGGGGATGATGTTTAGTAACAAACCCCAAAACAGAACTTGAGCTGTGAGTTCTTGTGAAAGCAATTTATTAGGAAAGAGCAGGGAACACAGAGGAATGAAGCAGGGTGTGACATCAGACAGAGCCCTTGATGCCACCCATAGGGAACAAAGGACATGGATGGACCATCCTCCAGAACCATCAGTGGGGGCAAAGGGCTAGGTAACTTTACTCATCTGCCCCTCGGGCACCAGAGAAGGACTGATAAGTCTTGAAAAATTGTAAATTCTTAGGTACTCCATCCTTCATATAGGTAGGCAAAGCAGGTTCGAGAAGCTTTGGGGTAATGTCTCCCTGCTCTGGCCCTACAAAAGCTGGTGTGGGGTGTGGAGCTCACTAAAGGTATGAACAGATGGGGTAGGTAGGTCTTGACAGGCCCATTACAATTTGGAGTACGAGAGGTCAGGCGCCTCTGTGTGTTTGTTGAATGAAAAAAGGACATTGAGACATTCCTCCATTGGTCACTTACTTATTCGAGCATACCTGCTCTGACTGCTCCTGATACTCAGCTGTGCACTGGACACGGACACAACCCAGGGCAGGGTATCTGTCCCAGAGAAACTCAGAAAGGAAAGTAGGACTGTGTGTATGTCCCAGCTTGGAAAAGAGGGTGCTCTTTAAGTTCTTGGAGCATCAGCTTATTCCAGGATTGGCTTGCGAGAGGGACTGAAGAAGGCCTCCTAGAGGAGGAGATGGCTAAGGGGAGCTTTTAAGTAAAAACAGCAAAGGAATCATCCTGTAGCAAATGGGAAATCCCTTTGTGCTAGAGGCCAGGAGAGGTCTATGAGCCTGGTAGGGTTGGGGCCCCACTTTGTCACATGCTAGCTGGGTTGGCCAGGTAAGTCACATCCTCTCTCTAGGCCAATTTCTGCACCTGTAAAGGGAAGAGGTTGGCCTAGTTAGAGCAGCGGGTCAGAGACCTCTGGGCTCAGTTACCAGTGGGTCAGTTCAGGACCATGGCCAGGCTCCTAGCTTTCTGGGTTTAGTTGCCTGCCATGGAGCCTGAGGGTGTCTGCTGGGGCCTGGGGCAGCGTGGAGCCTCATTACTGTGAGTGAGTGTGGGTACATGTGAGTGTGTGTGAATATCTATGTGTGTATTTGTGTGGTGTATATATGTTTGTGTTCTGTGTACATGTGTGTGGTGTCTATGTGTGTTTACTATGTATATGCAAATGTAGTGTGTATACATGCATTGTGTGTATATGTGTGTGGTGTGTAGATGTGTTGTGTGTGTATATGTGTACATGTGCTGTGTGTGTCTATATGTGTGTAGTCTGTATATGTGTGTGTTATACGTATATGTGTTTGTACATGTGTGTTGTGTGTGTCTTTGTCAGTCATCCCTTACCCTTCTGCCCTTCCCTGAGTCAACTCTACAAGTCACAGGACCATGCTTAGGGCAGACAGTACTTTTGAGGGGCTGAGGCCTCAGGAAGCCCTGGGAAAGGCAGCTCCTAGACTCTACTGACCTCGGCTTCAGGAACGAGAACTTGGAGGGAGGGTTCCTGGTTCTAGGCCCCTCAGGAAATCACTTTCAGGTCTGCCTCCGGCTCACTAAAGTGAGTACTGGAGGAAAACAGCCTTTTACTTTAAATTGCCTCAATTTTCAATTTGCTTGACATTTGAGCAGCTCAGGCCTACCGAGGCCTCTGGCTCCCTTCCTGGAACAGCCCAGGGCTGGGCAATTCCAGAGTCCAGAAAGCAAGGTGCAGCTTCCTAAGGGGCGTAGGGCACCCGGGGGCCAGAGGTGTGCATGGATGGGCCCTCAGGTAATGGCACAGATGGCTGGCTCCCCCTCTGCCCCAATAGCCAGGCTCCCTCTCCTGGAAAGAGCCTGGGTTTGTAGCCTTGGCCTGGCCCCCACCACCATTTGCCTTGCAGCTTCCGAAGGGCTGGCCACCCCACACGCAGACAGACGCCTCTCATCCCATCATGACCACTGACCACAGCCATCTCCTCAGCTCCCAGCAGCACCCCTAACCTGCTCCTGCCTTCCTATCCAGGCTCTGGTGCCTCTTCATGGGCAGTCTTGTGCCCAGTCCTGGGGTCAGTGTGGGAATACAGTAGACAGGCTCACTCATACCACAGACACACCAGGTAAGACTCTTGTCCCTTGGAGCCATGTCCAGGTAGGGACAGAGAGTGACCCAAGAAATAAATCAATTAGTGTATGAAGAGAAGGAATGCTGTGAAGGAAACAAAGAGGGGCTGGGGAAGTGCAGGAGACCACTGAGAAAATGACATTCAGGGACAAAATGGTGGGATGGTGAGGGAAGAGCCAGGTGGAATCTCAGAGGTCAGAGTAGGCGGGGACTTGGGAACTGCTGGGGGGTGGGCTTCTCTCTGAGAGACATCACCCGCTGAGAGGAGTGGTCTGAGAGGCCACTGACAAGGATGGGTTGAGGAGTGAAGGGAAAGGGTTGACAGGCAAGGGCTCAGGACAGGTGCAAGATGGCAGGTGGAGAGGTGACAGAGGATGACCCCGAGGCTTATGTCCTGGAAAGGCAGGGCTGCCATGGGCAGATTTGAGGAAAGACTGGATTTTTAATACAGTCCTGCAGTATTTCGTGGTGACCCCAAGGCCTCTCTCCGCCTGGCTCCCAGCCTTGAAGGCAGGGCCGTGGCTCCATAAGCATTTGCTCTTTGCTAATGCCTGAGGCTCCAGTGATGAAAAGTAGGGCTGTAGAGGGACAGGCATCCATGCTACCCTCCTTGGAGACAGGATTTCATAAGATGAGGAAAGTCCAGGGTATGTCCTGGGAGGGGCAGCTTTGTGTGTTTCTGGAGAGCTGAAGCCTTTAATTTTGAAACAGTTTTTAAACAATAATGGTGTATTATCCTTTATTAGCAATTTTTAAATGTCAGACATCCCTAGGACCAGACCTGGGCTGATGGTCCCTGCTGATTCTGGACGTCCACTTTGGGGGGGTCAGTGCGTTCTGGGCTTGAGGACCAGGGCAGGTTCCTGTCTTCACTCACACGGCTCCTGTCCACTCTGCTCCCATTCCCACCTGTCCCTCCTGACCTCTTGCCAGCCTAGCTCCTTGGACATGTCTCCTCAGTCCACACATGCTCTCTCCCAAGGGGCAGCCAGGGAGATATTTGTCTACCCGATGAGCTGCTGTGGGAATTATCTGGGATGGGAAGCAGGGCGCTGGTGGTCAGGCAATGGGTTGGGGTCCAGCTCTGCCCCACTTACCCCATGATTTACCCCATGAGGGCCATGAGGAAGAAGGCAGACTATCGGGTCTGGAGCCTGCGCCTCACCCAGGATTATATTCGCATCACTGTAGTGACAGGTATGTGGGCTCCAGAGCAGGTTCCAGTCCTGACTCTGTGCCTTTTGGCTGTGCAGCCCTGGGCCACTTGCTAAACTTCTGTGTGCCTCAGTTTCTAAGCCGTGAAATGGGGATACAGCAACTGGCTTCTGGTTGTCACACAACTGAAGAAAGCAAGAATGTGCCTGGAGTGTGTGGCTGCTAATAGGATGATGAGGTGTCCAGAGACAGGCTGATACCAGGGCATATTCCTGTGCACGATGCCCCTGATCCTTCTCAGTTGATCCACAGGGGCACCCCCACTTGAGGACTCATGGCAATGTGCTGGGCTGGGCACTGTCTTCTCAAGGCTCTCCAGGACCCCTTCCTGCCCAGTGATGAGGCTGCCCCAAATCTTACAGCCTAAACTGAACTTCCCTCCCACACCCTGCCCCTTACCCAGTGCCCTTGGGATGCCCTTTCTGCCTATCATGCAGTGCCCATTCCCTACTCTTCACATTCCATGGATGCCCACCCCCACTGTCCTGCTGCCACTAGCCATCTCAATCCATGAGCCTCTCCTAACTTTACCCTCTGTGCCCGCTGCTCCATGGCGCTTCTGTTCCTACTGTCTCCATGAGACCACTCCTCATTTTTCTCTCTAGACTCTGCTCAGATGTCACCACCTCCATGCAGCCAGCCTCGATTTCTCCACTCCCACCAAAAGAAAGTGGTCCTTCTTGTGTCCCTTGTGTCCCTCACTCCCATACAATTTGCTCATCCTCCACTGCTGCAATCTTTCTCCACCTGAGGCCAGGCGCTATGCCCAAGCCCACTCTGAGCCCCTGGGGCTGAGAAGGGAGGAAATGGAGCCAGGCCCTTCACTAGGCCCTCGAGGAAGAAGTCATGTGGGAGGGTGAGAGACAGGGAGATAGACAAAGATTTGAGAGTTGGAGAGTGAGAGACAGGGAGATAGACAAAGATTGCGGGGAGAGAGATCAGAAGTCAGCATTGGACAGATAAGGACAGAAGGGGACAAGGGGAGAGAGACCAGCGGCGAGGAGAAAATGAGAGCAACAGAAAGAGATAGAGAGAATCCGACAGAGAGAGAAAGACAGAAAATAAAGAGACATAGAGAATCAGATAGACTAGGAGAGAGAGGGAGAGAGAGCGGGAAAGAAACGCTGAAGCCAGAGGAAGAAGAGAGGGCGAAGAAAGGGAGCTGAGACACAGGAATAGAAAGAAAGGGGAGAGAGAGAGAAACCAACCAACTAGAGAAAGTCTCAGCTCCACCTTAGGGGAAGGAACCTGGAACAAGGAGGGGAGGGAAAGGTGGGAGCGGGGAGGGAGGATAGGAGAGCGGGGAGGGGTGGGAGTGGGTCGGGACTGCGGAGGGCAGGAGGTGGAGGCCCGGTGGTTGGGCTGTCTCCCGGGAACCCTGACCCCACCTCCTGCGCCCTGCCGCTCACCTCCCAGTGGCTCAGGTTTCAGGGCTTGGAGCGAAGGCAGATTGGGTAACAAATGCATGTGCATCGCATTATGAAGAAAGCCTTAAAAAGCCCTCGTTTATCGCTGTTTATGTTACATGATTGAGGGGAGAATTTGCCAAGACCAAAGGTTACTGCTGGTGTTTCTGTGACGATATTACCTCAAACTCAAGCAATTAGCGTCAAGGAATTGTGCGTTGTCTTTGCGAGGGTTTTCAAGAGCCTGATGTGTAGGGATGGACTTCCAGGCCACACAGCATGACCAGCTGCATATGCACATCTTCCGTTTTGCACAGACTTTCCATTGGCCTGGCTGGTCACCTGCCTTGCTGGGCCTCAATTTTCCTTTGTGTGGATGGGCCCAGACTCTAGGGCTCCCAAATTTTGTTCTCTAAGCATATGCCTTTGGTTTTTCTCCCTGTTTCTCTTTTGGCTGATAAATCCTTTCTTGAGACAATTATGGAAATGGTTTGAGTGGTAATTAGTAAACACTCTCCTTTCTTGCAAGGAAGACAGATGTGAGAAATCTGCCCTTACTCTCTCGTTTCCCCAGGCCAGGGTTGGGAGGTGGGGGAATGATTGGCAGAAGGGCCTTGTACTTTCAGATGTGGCTAAGTGTGCCTCAGTTTCCTCATTTGTAATCTGGGTGATAATAGCACCTGCATGGGACCATGATGGGGGAATGGAAAGGGTACCAATCACTTAGAGCAGTTCCTAGCACATAGGTGACATACATGAGTGTCATTGTCATTTTTATACCAGGAATCTGGAGAGACTGGTCAGTGGAACTGTAGGGTAGAAGGAAGCAGCACACTCTCACTGCGCAAGGCCGGCAGACACCCTAAGAAGGAGGGGAAAGAGACGAGAACCCACTCTGGGGTGGGAGTGGGTGTAGGGGTTCTTGTTACCTGCTTCTTCTCACCATCGATCCCTCCTGCATCTTGCAAACTAACCAGCTAAAGTCACATAGGTGCTGCCACCATGCCCCCCATTACAGTGCATCTCCAGCCTAACAGTCAGCAGAGATACCAGTCCCCAGGGGGCGCCAAACTGGACTGACTTTAAGTGGGCAGATGGCAGCCAGGCCACAAGGCCCAACTCCGCGCTGCCCCTCACTCTCTGTTGGCACCCCGCTTGGTTCTTCACTGGAAGACAGGACTAATCATATCCCTCCCTCATAGGGTTGTCAAAAACTATAGTGGATTATATGAGGAGAGTGCCCAGAAGTGGCATGGAATTGACCCTGTGTGCCATGAGGACCCTGAACACTGACTCCGAGGAGGGGATCAGATGAGAACCAGTGGGCCCCATGGGGGAAAGAACCACTGGGTTTGCATGATGATGGGAGAAAATCCTAAACAAGTACCTGATCACTGAAGGATTTGGAAACAAAGCAGTATCTATGGGATTTCAGGGGGGCTGGGCTTGCCTCTTCTCTCCAGCAGGGCTTTTGGCTCCTCCCTGCAGAGGCCCCTGGACAGCCCAGTAGTCACGCTCTTACACTTTACACAATTTCTGGGCTGACAGGTCCTCAGGTGGACCAGTGGCCTCAGTCAGCATCCTAGGAGAAGAGGATAGAAGTCACCAGGAAAGGAGAGTCCCAGCAGCTGTGGTCTGACATGTTTCCTCAGGCGCTCTGCAATATGAAAAGTACCTGCCCAGAGAGAGGGTCCTAGTGGACAGAAGATAGAACCATGAGCTGGACAGCCAGGGCTCACTTACTGGCAGAGACACATGTCTCAGTTCCTAACAATTAAGGGGACATTAGGCCTCTCTGAGCTGACCACTTATCCTTTCTCCCTCTTATTATAATCCCATTTTATAGAAAAGGAAACTGAGGCTGAGATACATAGCTGTGCATTCCAGGCTTGAATTGACATTCACTAAGTTGCTGGGTGGAACTGGGCCTTGTTGGGTCTACCCTGAACCCACCCGATGCCTCGTGCAGAACAGGGTACATCCTAGAAGTCCATTCAGCACCTTCCTGTCCTCTACCTCAGTTCCATAAGCCAGAACTGGGTGCGGGGCCACTCCCGTCTGTACCATCCAATATCTCCTCTTTGACATTTCCTGAGCCAATGGGCAGCAGTGCTGGGAGGCCAGCACCCATCAGGCTCCCACAAAGTACCCTCTGGCCTGGCCTGAGCTCAGCTGCTCCTTGACGTGCTCAGCCCCAGGACAGCCTCGGCATCCCCAGCCTTTCCTTGGTCAGTGACCAAAGCCCTGTAACCCCAGGACATCCAGAGGGACCTGACAACCCATCATACCACTCCAGTTCCACCTCCAGAGAGACCAGCTAATCCCTCAAGGTCGCCACTCACCTTCGGCATAAAGCACCCATTCTTCTCCAGTGTGGGGCTGAGGTGGGAAAATATTTTCCAAAGGTCAGTTTTCCAATTATACTTAAAATTTGAAAGTTCATTTTTTTTTTTTTTTTTGCCTTGCCTCTGTGCAGCCGCGTTCTGCTAATTTCATAAAGATACCATTTAGCTGAGGTAGGTGGGATTCTGGGCATCAGAACAGCTTCCCAACATCAACAGCCAGCCGTAACTGTAACCACTGACTTCCCATCATTTGTGGGGGAAAAAAACGTTTCTCTCCTCAGAAATTATGGCCTGCAGGAATCAGACAACATCCCCATTGCCTAGCGGGAAATTGCAGAGATTTTCTTACGTACTTAACTGCAAGTTACATTTGTAAAGGCCTGCTCATGGGCTGCTAGGGATGCAGAAGGATGAAGATGGTGCCCCAGTGTGGGGTGATGCAGCTGAGTGCCTGTTTTACCAGACAGAGGCCCTGGAGTCTGGCATACAGCTCCCTGACTGGGGACCTCTGGATATGGAGGGCTGGGCCTCCACTCAATGGCTCTGGTATGAGTCTGAGAGGGGATGGAGCAGGCCAGATAGGACTGTCTTTTCTGCATTTAAGGGTAGAAACAGAATGTAGGTGCACAGGCAACAAACCTGGGACTTGGCTCAGACTCCCTCTCCCTCCTCTGCCTCAGTTCATGCCAAAGGGAATTGGTAATCTGACCCTTCTCCCCACCCATTTGTTTGCCCCCTACTCTCCATTCTCCAACCTGGCTAGACCTTCATCAAACCTTCCAGGCCCCCACACAGCTCAGAGGTGGGGGGGGGGTCCTCCCTGAGGCCTGCCAAGCCATCCATCCGCACCAGTCACTCTATTCCAGCTGCATGGGCCTCCTTGCTGGTTCTAGGCCTGAGTACAGTGAGACCCATCCCCTCCTCTCTACGACAAGACACCAAAGTCACTGCGAGGATGAAATGAGAGATGTGGTGGGGACATCAGAAGCCACTGGGGGATAACGACAGGTGATGGGAGCAGGAGGACTTTGTCCCACTAAAGAAAGGAGGCCAGACTTTTCCTGGAGTGGGGAGGGAGAACTATAGGGCAGGATAGAGCCCCCTACCCTGGGGTTCTCACCCTCTGTTTCAGGCTCTTCAGGGCACTTCCAGGGGTAAGGAAACAACAGACCTGGCACGGCTGAGCTGAGGTGAGGAGGAGGCATCCAGCAAGAAGGCAGAAGCAAGGGGCCCTTTCAGAGAATGGTCCAGCTCCAGCCCAGGGTCCGGAGTGCAGGTGTAATGAGAATCCTCCATCCTGTGGGGACTGGGGAAGGTGAGCACAGATGCAATGAGGGGCAGGAGTGTGGGTACAGGGCCTGGGTGCACAGATTCCACCCTTCACTATGAGGCTAAGGGGCTCACTGGGCCCAGGTCAGGGCAGGAGAAAGATATGTAACCAGTCTAAGGGGAAGGGCAGTGCCTCTCATCTCCAGCCAACAGGCCCAGTGGCACCAGCAATGACCAATTATAGAAGAAGCTGGGAATCTGGCCTTTATGTGAAATACCCCAGTTTTCAAAGTTTGGCACCTAACTCACTTTTAAATACTAAGCAGGTCAAATCAGTTCTCTCACTTCCCATCCTTCCTAACATCCATGTTCCAGCCGGAACATGGTTCCCTGCTTCTGCCTTAGGGCCTGTTTCCTCTGCCCAGGACACTTGATTCAATAATTGCACAATGGGCTCCTTCTCTGTTTTGAGGGCCCTGATCATCCTTTACTCTAGTCCACTGCCCCATTTTCTTTTCCTCTCAGCTCTATTCTGCCTTCACTTTACATTATACTCTTACTGATTCATCTGTTTATTATCTGTCTCCCTGCAAAGACTCTAGAAGCTCATGAAGGCAGAAACCTGTCTTATTTGTTCACTGCTTTGCCCTCAGTGCCTAGAACAGGGTCTGGTACATAGTAGGTGTTTAATAATAGCCTAGTGAATGAATGAATGAATGGATGTGTGAACTTCTTGTCCCCTCACCACATAGCTAGCAGCACTCTCCTGCCCCTGTCATTCCCTATTCCTTCTGGGACTCTGGCGACCTTTATCACTGGGTCTTGAGCTGGGTCCCACAGGAAAGGCTCCTTGCTCTGAAGGGAGGAAGGGACCCAGCTGGGGGTGATGTTGCTGGAAGCCCTCATGCCCTACCACTTAGCCCCACTACCCTGTCTTTTTTGTTTGCAGAACTGTTCACCATCTGAAATGACTGGGTTTATCAAGCTTGTCTATTTACCTGTCCCAAAGCAGAACTGGGCTTAACACATCTATGGCATAGCGAGGAAGTGCATGTGTCTGGGTATGGGCACAAGGGTTCCAGTGTGGGTGATGAGGTCACTGGGGCTGTGGGTAAAGTAAGGAGTTAGCAATTTATTCTAGGGAGTTATTGAGGGTCTGTTGCAGACCCTAAGGTGTACAGAGAGAAATCTCATGGTCAAAACATGTGTCTTCAGCCTCTAGGTGGTAGAGGCATGTGAGTAGAACAGACACATTCCTTGGCAAGGGCTCTACATCTACAAGTGTACAAGGGCTCTAGATGTACAAGAAGAAGAAGTATGGCCCTGCCTTCAAGAAGCTAAGACTCTAGAAAGGGAGATCGTGAAGCAAATAAGATAAATATAAATTAATTCTCGTATTCATGCATGTATCCATCTACTCAACCATCCATCTACCCCAGGCTGTCCTGCAGGGCTTGGCCCCACTGGCCTCCTGACTACCTGGACAATATCCTGGACATTCACTCTCCCAAGATGAAGATTACAAAGGGAAAAAGGCAAAGTTCCAGGCTCTGGACCAAATATTCCATTACTCAAGGCCTGAGTGGGGAAGATGAAAGGAAAGAAACAAGACATATAGCACACTTACACTATAGCATGGACTGCGATAGGCACTTTGGAAGAGCATTTTCATCTGTTTCTGAAAGCTACCTGATGAGGGAAGATTCTCCTCTTTATTTTGCTTATAAGAAACTGGAGATCAGAAGGAATAAGTAGCTTACCCAAGGTCACAGAATTAGTAAGTGGCTGAGCCAGTATTCAAACCAAGGGTTAGGTCATTCTAAATTCCCAAACCCACAGTGAGAGGGGAGAAGTTCAAAGTAGTCTGTATGGGTGGCTGGGTTGGTTAAGCAGAATTGGTAAGCCAGCATTAGAATTCTTTTACACTAGCATTAAAAAATTTAATATAAAGATAATATATGCACAGGGTACATAAATTAAATATAAAAGATGAGCGATAAGAAGAAAGTCTCAACTTCCAGTTCTAGTCATGATAAAGTAATGAGTGTC
>NW_011889404.1:245649-248253 GCF_000151845.1 Pteropus vampyrus
AGACAGCAAAAACTCCCCTTAAAAATAAAGAAAAAATAAAGATGTTTTCATACAAATAAAAGCTGAGAGAATTCAATACTGGAAGATTTGAACTACTAAAAATGTTAAAGAAAGTTCTTCAGACTGAAAAGAAATGATATTAGATGGAGGCATATTTACATTTAGAAATGAAGAGTGGCAGAAATGACAAATATATGGGAAAATTTAAAAACATGAACTATTACTTGGAGGAAAAAAACTAATTAAAAAACTAATTTATCAATTAAAATGATAAGAGTGGATTCTTCAGGAAGACATAGTGATTCTAAACATCAATGTACCTAATAATGGAGCCTCCAAATGCATAGAAGTAAAAATTGAGAACTAAAGAGAGAAATAGACACAGCAACAGATATAGTAGTAGATTTGATCTTCCTGAGTAACTGATTAAAAAATAGATCAATAAGAATATAGAAGATATGAACAACATCATAAACTAAGTTAACTGACAATTATAGAACACAGTACTGAAGAATATGCATCTTTAAAAATTCAACAAAACAAGTCTTAATTAAGATGGATCAAAATTGGACAGCATATGTTCTTCGGCTACTACAGAATTAAATTAAAAGTCCTTAGAAATCCATAATAATAAGGTAATAAGAAAATCCTCAAATCTTTAAAAGCAACATATTTTTAAATAACCCATAAGTCAAAGAGGAAATCACAAAGGAAATAAGAAAAGATTTTGAACTACTGCAAATTAAAACAGAACATATCAAAATTTATAGAATGAAGCAAAAGTTGTGCTTAAAAGGAAACATAGCTTTAAAGGTTATATTAGCAAAAAAATAGTGCCTAAAATCAATTATCTAAGTATCCATTTTAAGAATTTAGAAAAAGAACAAATTAAACTCAAAATACAGAGAAGAAAATAATAAAGATAAGAACAGAAATCAGTGAAATAGACAATGAATAAATAATAGAGCAAATCAATAAAATAAAGTTGGTTATTTGAAACAATCAATAAAATTGATAAAATCCCTAGCTAAGTCAATTAATATAGAGAGAAAACACAAATTACCATTATTATAAAGGAAAGAGGAGATGTAATTACAATTCCTGAAGATGATAAAAGAATAATAAAGGAATATTATGGAGAACCTTATACCAAGAGATTTGACACCCTTGATGAAATGAACAAATACTTTGATGCACACAAACATCGATAGCCCTACACTTACTAAAAATTTTAAATTTCCCCATAATGAAAATTCTAGATTCAGATGG
The DNA here is from genome assembly GCF_000151845.1 of Pteropus vampyrus. Taxonomy (NCBI): domain Eukaryota; kingdom Metazoa; phylum Chordata; class Mammalia; order Chiroptera; family Pteropodidae; genus Pteropus; species Pteropus vampyrus. Next base: position 246,919 of record NW_011889404.1, read on the forward strand.
CTTCACTGGTGAATTATGTTAAATATTTAAGGAAGAAATAATGCCAATCTTGTACTAACTCTTACAGAAAATAAAGCAGGAAGATAAATTCCCAACTATTCTCAGGCTAACATAACCTTAATAACAAAACTAGTAAAAGATATTACAAAAAAATAAAATTACAAACCAATATCTTTTGAGAATATGGGCACAAAAATTCTTAACAAATATTAGCAAATGAATTTCAAACAAAATTATGTGTGTGCACATGAGCACATGCATGTGATAATACCACAAGTGCAAAGTTAGTTTAATATTCAAAAGTCAATATAATTTACCACAATAACAGAATGAAGGAAAAATATCATATCATCTCGATAGATACAGAAAAACATCTGAAAAATTCAATATCTATCCAAAACCTATGATTTGAGAAAAAATACTTTTAGAAAATTCTAGGAATAGAGGGAAATTTTCTCAACCTGATGTAGAGTATCTACAAGAAACAAACGATTAGCATCACATGTAATGGTAAAAAATTGCATGCTTTGCTTCTTGGGTTGAGAATAAGGCAGGGATGTCTGCTCTCATTCCTTCTACTTAATTGTACTTTAAGTCATATCCAGTGCAACAAGGCAAGGACAGAGAAGTAAAATACACACAAATTGAAAAGAAACCAAAAATATTATCACAGATGACACGCATGTACATAAATGAATTAAGCAAGATTTCATAATACAAGACTATCATACAAAAATCAATTGTATTTCTGTAGAATAGCAATGAACAATTAGAATATGATTCTTTTAAAAAGCAATACTATCTACTTAGCATCAAAATGTATAACTATTAGGGGGAAACTAGACAGCTACACTGAAAACTACAGAACACTGTTAAAAAACTAAAAACACTGAGAAATACCTAAATAAATGTAGGTAAATACTGTGTTTGATGAAAATAACATTGTTAAGATGTTGTTTCTCAAAGTGATATATAAAGTTAATGCAATCTCAATCAAAATCTTAGCAGTCTTCTTCTTAGAAACTGACAAGTTTATTCTAAAATTTATATGGAAATGTGAAGGACTTAGAATATCAAAAGCCATCTTGAGAAATAAGGGAAAATTGATTAACATATTATAGTATTTGCATAAGGATAGACAAATTGATTAATGGAACAGAATATAGTCCAAAATAGATCCACCCTTATAGAACTAACTATTTTTTGACAAGAGCTCCAAAAGAATCGAATGAAGATAGGAAAATCTTTTCAACAAATGGTTCCAAAACAACTGCATTTTTACGGAGGAAAAATAAATCTTAACCCTACCTTTTATCATATACAAAATTAATTCCA
>NW_011889404.1:248303-250840 GCF_000151845.1 Pteropus vampyrus
GATAGGCACTTTGGAAGAGCATTTTCATCTGTTTCTGAAAGCTACCTGATGAGGGAAGATTCTCCTCTTTATTTTGCTTATAAGAAACTGGAGATCAGAAGGAATAAGTAGCTTACCCAAGGTCACAGAATTAGTAAGTGGCTGAGCCAGTATTCAAACCAAGGGTTAGGTCATTCTAAATTCCCAAAACCACAGTGAGAGGGGAGAAGTTCAAAGTAGTCTGTATGGGTGGCTGGGTTGGTTAAGCAGAATTGGTAAGCCAGCATTAGAATTCTTTTACACTAGCATTAAAAAATTTAATATAAAGATAATATATGCACAGGGTACATAAATTAAATATAAAAGATGAGCGATAAGAAGAAAGTCTCAACTTCCAGTTCTAGTCATGATAAAGTAATGAGTGTCAGATTTACCCTATCCCCACAAACAATTATAAAACTAGACAAAGTATGTATGAAGAAGTCTTTTTCAACATTGAGCACCAGACAAAGTAGAGCTGTGATAAGGGAAACACAAGGCAAGCTCTACATTCTGGCTTTATGGCTGGGGTCTTTCACCAAACCATGGTACAGGGATATAGAACCTAAACAGAAAGCTTGCTGGGAAGAGCAAACAGACTGAAGCTCAGGTCTGCTGAGGTACATAGAATTTCAGGGCAAGATACTGGGAAGGAAGAAGCTGAGCTGAGATGTACCAGAATTCTGCATATGGCACCTCTGAGTCTTAGCAGAACCCTGAGCTGTAAATGCACTGGGCAGGACTTTGCCAGGTTGAGAAGAGAACAACTATTGGTTAGTTGAGATCTGAATAGAGAGTCTGAAGGTTGTGCAATGCTCAGTGACATTGGAGGTCAGGCCACTCAAGATTCATCCTAAAAATTCTAAAATCAAACCTCAACATGATCATGTGCATCTCCAGTTTTAACTACCTTTCAAAAGATCAGTCAATACTCTTTAGAGAAACAACATTTAGGCTCTGAACAGTATAGTATCCACAATATTTGAACACAATAAAAACTACTAGAATACAGTATAGTATCCACAATATTTGAACACAATAAAAACATGCAAAGAAGCAGGAAGGGGGAACTCACAACCAGGAGCAAAAAAAAAAAAAAAAAAAAAAAAAAGGTCAATGTGCTATTTTATATGTTATATTATAGTCAAGAGTTTAAAGTAGAGGGTGGGGTAAAGAAAAAGTGGAATTTTATCTGAAAATTAAAACTATAGAGAAGAATCAACTGGAAATTCCAGAGCTGATAAATAAGATACTTGCAAAGTGAAATTCTCTAGATGGGTTTAATATCAATTTGGACACTGTAAGAGAATATATCAATAAACTTGAAGACAAGACAATAGTAACTATCCAAATGAAACAAACAAAGGAAAATAAACAGAGCCTCAAGATTGTATGAGAAAATATCAGTCAGTCTAATATATGTGCAATTGAAGTCCCAAAGAGAGAGAGAGAGAGGATTGAGGCAGAAAAATATTTGAAGAAATAGTGGCAGAAAAATTTTAAAATTGGATGAAAACTATACACCTCCAAATGCAAGAAACATAACAAAATCCAAGTGGGATAAACAGAAAGAAAACCACCAGAGCTCATCATATTCAAATGGTTAAAAAGAAAAGTTAAAGACAAAAAATCTTAAACTCCGCCAGACAAAAGCACATAATTATATAAAGGATAATAAAGATAAAAATACTACTTGAGTTATCATCAGAAACAAGGCAAGGCACAAGACAATAGAATGACATCTTTGAAGGTCTGAAAGAAAAGACTGTCAATCTAGAATTCTATAGACAGCAAAAACTCCCCTTAAAAATAAAGAAAAAATAAAGATGTTTTCATACAAATAAAAGCTGAGAGAATTCAATACTGGAAGATTTGAACTACTAAAAATGTTAAAGAAAGTTCTTCAGACTGAAAAGAAATGATATTAGATGGAGGCATATTTACATTTAGAAATGAAGAGTGGCAGAAATGACAAATATATGGGAAAATTTAAAAACATGAAGTATTACTTGAGGAAAAAAACTAATTAAAAAACTAATTTATCAATTAAAATGATAAGAGTGGATTCTTCAGGAAGACATAGTGATTCTAAACATCAATGTACCTAATAATGGAGCCTCCAAATGCATAGAAGTAAAAATTGAGAACTAAAGAGAGAAATAGACACAGCAACAGATATAGTAGTAGATTTGATCTTCCTGAGTAACTGATTAAAAAATAGATCAATAAGAATATAGAAGATATGAACAACATCATAAACTAAGTTAACTGACAATTATAGAACACAGTACTGAAGAATATGCATCTTTAAAAATTCAACAAAACAAGTCTTAATTAAGATGGGTCAAAATTGGACAGCATATGTTCTTCGGCTACTACAGAATTAAATTAAAAGTCCTTAGAAATCCATAATAATAAGGTAATAAGAAAATCCTCAAATCTTTAAAAGCAACATATTTTTAAATAACCCATAAGTCAAAGAGGAAATCACAAAGGAAATAAGAAAAGATTTTGAACTA
>NW_011889404.1:252725-270432 GCF_000151845.1 Pteropus vampyrus
TCCTTCCTTCCTTCCTTCCTTCCTTCCTTCCTTCCTTCCTTCCTTCCTACTTTCCTTCCTTCCCTCCTTCCTTCTTTCCTTCATCTATCATATCCCTCTCACTCTTAGGACTTGAATCCAGAATATATAAAGAACTCCCACAACGCAATAATAAAAAGACAATAAAAATGTTCTTGAAAGCATGTCAAACAAAGATATACAGATGGCCAATAGGAACATGAAAAGTGTTCACCACTATAAAATCAACACAAGATACCACCACTACATATCCACCAGAGTGGCTAAAAGTAAAAAGAATGACAATGTAAAATATAAGTGAGGGTGTGGAGCAACTGCATACAAAGTATGATAGAAATGTAAAATAATACAATCACTCAGGGGTAAGTTTTGGCAATTTCTCAAAAAGCTGTATTCACCATATGATTCAGCACTAGCTTCCTAGTTATTAACCAAAGAGAAATGAAATGTATCCATCCAAAGATTTGTATGCAAATGTTAGCAGAAACTTTATTAATAGTTTCCCCAAATCAGAAACAACCTAGGTGTCCATCAGCTGGAGAATGGAAAAATAAACTGTGATACATTCATACAGTGGAAAACTACTCAGCAATATAAATGAATGCACTGCTGATACATGCAGCAGCACAGATGAATCTCCAAATCATTGTGTTGAGTGAAAGAAGACAGACACAGGAGACTCTGTAATGCATGACTCCGTATGTATGAGAGTGCGAAACAAGATTTATGGGCATAGGACAGCATCCACTACATCAACATTTTGAACTCTCTTTGCACCTTTTCTTTACCACTTCACAATATATCATTGTTCCTATCATCATATTTGGATCTGCCTCTTCCTCTTCATCAATAGCATGGCATTCTCTTGGATGGAAGGAGCATAAATTATTTACCTAGCCTGCTATTGAAAGACCCAAATTGTTTCCAATGTTTCGTTCTCACAGCATCACCACAATAAAACTCCTTGTACGTATGTCTTGTGCATGTCAATAAGTTTATCCAGCTGGAGTACAGATTCCTAGAATGGACTTTTAGGGTCCAAAGAATGCATTGGCTTTTCTTGGAAATCCAGAACACAGTCCCAAGCTCTCCAGAGAACAAAGACTTTCCTGGGCCATCTCAAGGTACATCAAAGGCCCTGACTCCACAACTTCCTGTATGAACAGGCATTAGGAATTACTTCCAACCACTAAGATAATTCTATTGGCCTCAGTTGATAGCTGAGGAGTGCTGGTAACATCCAGCTGTGGCCACCCCATATGCAAAGCCTCAAGGTGTTCCTGCCTATCTACAGGTCAGCAGATAAAAACATACCTGGGAGAAGATGTGCCAAGACAGAGCTTTGTCTGAATACCAAAGAGGCCAGAGACATGTCCTTTACCCCAGAGAAAAGACAGCCAGAGTCCCCATGCAGAGCCTCCCACAAAGTCTCAAACCACCTTGGGTCACAAAACTGGGTCAGTACCTGAAAAAGCAGAGACTTTCCTAGACTAGGAATCATGGGTCAAAACCCTAATGCACCTGAGTGGTACCTCCTAGTCTTTTTCTTCTTGCCAGCCTCCACACTCAACTCTGAGTATGATCCTGATCCCTCAAAACCTAACCTTTCAGTCCATCCTCCATACCCTTCCCAAGCAACATTCTTTATGAAAATAAACTTATAAAATTAAGTAATGAAAACGTTTCTGCTTTTGGCCAAGATGGAGTAACAGAGTCTGGACTTTACCCTCCCACCTGAAACGACCAACAAGAATAACAGGATATTTAAAACAATGGTTTTTCAAGGCATTGGACATTAGGCAATTAAGGACGATAACCTATAAAAGTTGCAAAAATAAAGGAGAGCCCTGTTATTATTCAAGCTGACTTTCTTATAGAGCTTCTAGTACATGATACAGGGAGAGAGGACACAGAGGGAGTCTGGTGGTCTCCCTGAGTTAAGAGACAAAGCTGAGAGTCTGGCGAGGTCAGATGGCTAGAATTATAGGACAAAGTACTAGTGAGTAGAGACCTGCACAGAGAGAGAACTCCAAAGAACTGCAAAGCCCCCTCCCTCCAAGTACATAGCAGAGTATGGATTAGCACATGCATGCTGAGGAACTATTCAAGGGTAGAGAAAGAACACCTGAAAGAATTAGATGTTGAGCACTTACACAGGACCAGTAATAGTGCCTGTTCCAACCAGCCAGATTGGAAAATCTCACAATTAATGGAGCAGACTACTCAGGTAAGTCTTACCTCAGTAGGGAGACATTTGCCCTAGACTGAGTATTGCTCTGGCACTATATAATAATCTTAAAAAGCATGACCTCAACTCATTTCCAGAATGAAGCTTAATAATAATTATAAGAATACAAATTACTCAGTACCTAACAAGGTAAAATTCACAATGCTTGGCATTCAATAAAAAATTACTAGGTGTGAAAATAAGCAGGAATATATAACCTATAATGATGAGAAAAATCAATTTATAAAACTGACTCAGAAGTAACACAAATATTAGTATTAGCAGAGAAGAATATTAAAACAATTATTGTAACTGTATTCTATATGTTTAAAAAGTTACATAGAGACATTAAAAATATTTTTTAAAAGACTCAAAACTAAATTTCTCTAAAAAAGAAAAGCAAAATTGAAGGACTAACACTAGCCAATTATATGACTTATCAAAGAACTGCAGTAATCTAAACAGTGCGGTGTTGGAACAAAGATAGTAAACACATTGATGAAACAGAATAGCTCATAAATTAATGGTCTTAAATACAGAAGTATGGTTAGCTGGATTTTAACAATGGTCAAAGGCAACTCAGTAAAGAAAGGGATAGTCTTTTCAACGAATGGTGCTGAAACAATTAGATATCAAAAGGCAAAATGAACAAAACAAAACAAAGCCATGTTGACCTTCAATCCAAAACTCATATCTAAAACTGAACTTAAAATGGTTCATATTCTGAAACGTAGGACCAAAAACCATAAAACTTGTAGGAGAAAACATAGGAGAAAAACTTGTGATTGTGAGCTAGGCAAAAAGTTATTAGCTACACTACCAAAAGTCCATCCCTAAAAAAAAACAAATTGACAATTCAAACTTCACAAAAAGTAAAAACATCTGTTTTGTAACATATTCTTAAGAGAATGAAAAGGCAAGCTAAAGACTGGGAGAAAAACTTTGCAAAGCCCACATCCAATAAAGAGGTTAAACCATAATTAATAAGGACAAAACTTATATGAAAACTCAATAAAAATAAATCCTATTTGAAAATGGGTAAAAGCTTTGAACAGGCACTTTACCAATGAATATATATGAATAACAAGTAGGCACGTGAAAAGATGCCCAACATCATGAGTCATTAGAAAACGCAAGTTAAAAACACAAGCAGTTATCACCACACACCAACTAGAATGACTAAAATTAAACAGACTGACCAGAGACTGACTGGGAATGTAGAGGAACTGGGACTAGTGAGACTGTAACATGGAACAAACACTTTGGAAAAAAATCTGACAGTTCATTAAAAAGTTAAATGTCAGTGCGAGGAGCTCCATGGACTGGCTCACCAGAGAAAAAGGCAAATCTGGCAATGGCTACTTTTTAAAAACCCAGTTATTTAAAGTATCTGGGAATTGTCCTAAGGGCATATAACAAATGGAGAAACATTTACTCAAAAAACAATACTAAAAGTTCATAAGAACAATAAGAATCTGTGGTATTTGAGCCATGGCCCATTCCTTTTCTCCCTCCCCATCTTCAGCTTGATGGAAGTTTCCTGGGTGAGTGTGACCAAGAAGATGGTGCTCCCTCACCTTCTGCTCCAAATCAATACCTCTATGAGAAGGGCAGGCCACAAGCATTTCTAATCCCCTCTAATTCTAAGTAGAAGAATTCCTGGTAAGTGTGGCTGAGTGGTAAAGAGCTCCTTTCTACCTTAAGCACAGAAGACCAAGAATACTAGGGCCCTAATCATCCTCCTAGCCTTAGCCTAGAGCAGAGTTTCCAGACCAAGAAAGGCAAGTCATGAAGATGAGAGGCTACTGCCCCATTCAGGGCCCAGAATAGTGGATCAGAGACTTTGCCCAGGAGATGGGGCTGCCAGTAAGAAAAGAGAGTCCCAAAGCTCACTACAAAGGGACTGACATTATTTGAAAAAGAACATGGAGAAGTTTGAGCCTAAGGCTGTTCTCAAAAACAATAGCTCCTCCTAATTAAGAGCAACAAGCTAAACCATAGGCCATTTAGTTTACCAGGGAGAACCAGGGAAAGAGACAGCTAAGAAGATACCTCCTGGGGACAAAAAAACCCTCAAAAACTGGTCTCAAAATCTACTCCTATCCAAATGTAATTGTATTAGACTGCTAAGAAATATATGTCCCAGGGCATTGTCAAAAATCACAAAGCAGTGGTGCTTAAAAGATGAAGAGTAATACCAAATGAATAAGAGACCCTAACAGAGAAATCAGGGAAAGAGATAGTCAAAGAGAGTCCTGCTTAAACCACTGTCATCCCAGGGTAACTGTGTACATGTTCAAGGCTCTGCCTCCCGGGAAGCAACAACAATAGCTTTACACTGTGGGGGAAGTAGATTTCACTAAAATTGTCTAGCCAAGTCACAAAACAAACAACAAAACAACAAAAATAAGCTCTTGAGAGGGAGGAGGCAATCCAAAGTCGCTATAATATATAATCTAAAATATACAGTTTTCAACAAAAAATTATGACATGCAAAGAAATAAAACATTTTTTACAGGAAAAAAAGAAAGTGCTTCTAAGAGGGTCCATATGTCATTTTTAACAAAGACTTAAATGTTACTATTATAAATATGTTCAAAGAACTAAAGAAAAACGTGTTTCAAAAAGTTAAGGAAGATATGAAGACAATGCTTCATTAAACAGAGAATACCAATAGACACAGAAACTATTAAAACAACCAAATAAATTCTGGAGTTAAAAAGCATAATAAATGAAACAAATTTATTAGAGGGCCTCAAATAGTAGATTTCAATAGCAAAATAATCAGTGAACTTAACGATAGATCAATAGAGATTATGCAATTCAAAGAACAAAGAGGAAATAGAATTTAAAAAATTGAAGAGAGCCTCAGAGAAATGTGGGACACCTTTAAGCACGTGAACGTATGTATAATGGAAATACTAAGAGGAAAGGAGAAAAAAGTAGAATAATATTAGAAGAAATAATCACTGAAAATTTCCCAAGCGTGGAAAAACATTAATCTACACATCCACGAAGCTCAACAAAGTCCAGTTATGATAAATATATAGAAATCCACACCGAGGTGTGCATAATAGTAAAAATGCTGAAAGACAAAGACAAAGAGAAAATCTTGACAGCATTAAGAGAAAATGGCTTGTCATGTACAAATGAACCCAAATAAGATTAACAGCTGACTTCTCAACAGAAGCAATGGAGGCCAGAAGGCAGTGGTATGATGTATTCAGAGTGCTGAAAGAAAAATGCAGTCATGTGTTGCTTAACATTGTTAAATGATTTCATCATTGTATGAACATCATAGAGTATACTTACGCAACCTAGATAGTATGAGCTACTACACACCTAGGCTATACGGTATAGTCTGTTTCTCCTAGGCTACAAACATCATGTTTACACAAACCTCATGTTTCTGTACTGAATATTGTAGGCAACTGTAAAATGATGATAAGTATTTGTGTATCTAAACATATCTAAACATAGAAAAGGTACAGTAAAAATATGATGTAAAAGATAAAGTGTGTTACACATGTGCACATTGTGGGGGCAGGAGGAGGGCAGTGGAGGGAGGCTCTGCCAGAGGAAGATGAAATGTCAGGAGGAGGGAAGGAGAAGGGGAGAGAAAGGGAGAGTAGAGATTGAAAAAGATTTAGAAAGATAAAGCTTGAGATGAGACATAGTAAAAGGGAGAAAGGGAGGAGTGAGGGAGAGAAAAAGGGAGGAGTAACAGAACTAGGAGGAAAAAGATAGAAAAGGAAGAGAAGTAAGTTTGTACTCGAGTATGTGTGCATGTGTGTGTGTATGCAAGGGTGGATGGGCTCCCGAGATCTCTTTCTACTAGGTCCACTCCTCTTGCTCCCTTGCCAATTCTGAACACCAGCTGTGGGCAGGCGCAGAGGCACACGGGTGCACAGTGGGTGGACAGCATGCTGAGCTTCCTTGTCTATTTAAACCTCTTTGTAGCCAGGTCCAGCCTTTTCTTGCAACACTGTAAACAAACTTTTTGTCTATAATCCATGATAAGCTTACGGGACTGCTGTTGATGGAGGGGCCCAAAGTGAAGATGAGTGTCCCTGTAACCATGCACTTCTCAAAGTGCCTTTGGGCAAATGCTGGACTCTTCCTCCCAAACACTGAAGGCCCCTGTCATTAGTACTCTATTCAGCCTCATCCTCTGGAAAAGGAAGTGGGAGCTACCTGGAAAGGTGGTGAGGAGGAGAAAGGGGCTCATACTGCATCCCATCCACTTTAATCCTCAGTTACCCCTTGACATAGTTCTCTGGGGCCTCCCAGAGAACAAGCCCACGTCCCCTGCTGCCCTCTCAGACCTGTCCATTCTACTAGGCCTGGACCCCCAGGGCCTAGCTCCGGACAGCCTGGCTGGGCTATGAATAGCACACAGCCCTTTTCCTTTCCAAATATAAAATGTTTGCTTTCAATCAGGAGCGTCTGGGGAAATGGAAATTATAGGATTGGAGAGTGTCCTTGGGTAAAGAAATACCTCGAATGCCGAAACCTCGCAGGGCCTCTGATTAGGGCTGGAATAATTCCTGCTATAATATAAACAAGCCTCGCTCAGCTAATGGGGGTTGGGAAGTGAGGCCGGGAAATGGGGGCACATGCTGTTCTTTGTTCTCTCCCATCCTGCATGCCCGTGCAGCAGGGCAGGGCTTGGGGTTTGGAGCAGACCAGCTTCAGGACCTCAGGACACCAGAAGCCTTGGCTTCTGGGACACCGAGTGACCACGGGTGAGACCCTGCCCCACGAAGCCTCATGTTCCCACTATGGCGGGTAGAACAGATGGGTTTGTGGGTGTTCAGGTTCACTGTGAGGAGCAGCCAGCACTGGCTCCTCTGTCCTTTCTAGGCTTCAGAGTCCTGGGCCTGCTCTGGGGGATAGTAGGGTAGAGGAGCTGAGGCCAATAGGGCATGGCCAAGGAGAAGGGACAGGAGCCAGAGGATGTTGCTCTAAGCAGTTTATGAAACAGTTGGTCAGTCAGTCAACAAACACTTGTTAGCGTCTCATTGTGGCACCAGAATGTGAAGGCACTGAAGATGCTGTCTCACTCTCGGGAGTGCAGAGTCTAGTGAAGACATCACACACACAGAAGCCACAAGCCTTCTCGCTGTGGCTCAGGGCAGTGGTCCATGATGGGGCTTCCAGTAGAGAGACTGGAGTGATGGCTCCCCATTGCTCAGGGCATGAAGGCCAGGCTTCCAAGGCCCTATGTCTTCAGTGCCCATGCCATTAGCCTTCTCATGGGCCAAGATGTAAAGCGGGCTCTTATTTGGTTGAGTGTCTTGGTGAGTTAGCACCTCCATTACCTGGAGCAGGGATATCCTTGGGATCACAGAGATATTTGATAACAATTGGCACCTAAGCTATTTTTTTTTCCTTTTTGCAAAAGAAACTATCAGGCTAACCTCTTTTCCTGAAACCCAGTTCTCAGATATGCACTTATCTCAATGCTAACACTCAGCAAGAAGCAGGGAGAGCTTCTCATAAAACAGAGAAATTAGGAAACTCTAGGAATCATTTGTAAAAACTCACAAATCATAGAAAGATGTAGCCACATAGATTAGGGTCAAATTGAGCTTCAGTTCTTCTTAAAGACTTGGGGTAGGGCCAACAAGGGGCTATGGTCCTGGTGGACAATCCATACTTGGTCCCCATCCTGACTCCTCAGTGGCTCCTGGCTCCTGGCTCCTGGAAGAAATGAGTCGTCCAGGAGTATGAGCTTTGAGGGCAGGGACTCATTCATTCATTCATTCATTCAGGCTGTAAATTATTTCACTCATTCATTCATTCATTCACTCACTCACTCACTCATTCATTCACTCATTCATTCATTCATTCATTCAGGCTGTAAATTATTTCTTCATTTAGTAGAGCCTGCCCCTGGACAAGCCCTAGACTTGTTAGAGGAAAGTCGGGAGCCTGGCAGCCCCTTCACAGGCCCTTGGACTCGGAGACCATTTCTGGAGGAGGCCTCGTGCAAGGAGTCTTTCAGTTCGGAGGTGAACCAAAGGCAGGAGCTCTGCGCTTGACTAGTGGGGACTTAACTGAGTGTCACTGCCCTGGATGGCCCCTTAGAGGCATGTTTGCTCCTGCCCTCTCTCAGGTCTCCCAGCTCTACCTCCCCAGGAAGGGCTATGGCTCACTGTGTCTCTGTGGCCATAGTCTCTCATCTGTAAAGTGGGTGCAAATGAGAAAGAAAAACTGAGGCGATATTGAGAAGGATCATGGGTGTTTAGTGGGGGATGACATCTGACCATGACCAAGTTGGGAGCCCTGGGAGCCTCTTTAGTCTACTGGCCTGGCTGGCCTGTAGTGCCCAGCGCAGCACTTAGCTCTGACAAAAGCTAGTCGAGGTTGTCTTGACTGTGTGAGTGTGAGAGGAGGTGACAGTGCTGGCTGGAGTATCTGAAAAGAAGTGAAGGTATGATGGGGTGAGGGGACAAGCTGGGGTACCTGGATAGCAAGGAAGGCTAGCTATTATTTATCCCCAGGACTGAGAGCTGGACCTGCAGTGTGAGAGGGCCTGGGAATGCTGAACCCTCTCTCTTCCACCCTCATACCTCCTGCTTCTGCCTCTCAGGATGCAGACTCAGGGCCTAGACACAGTTGATGGATCAAGAGCAGGCAGAGAAGGGGAAGAGAAGACAGGCAAGGTGGGTAAACCTGTCCAGTGCTCCTCACAGGTGGAGACACACCCAGCCAAGGGGGCCAAGGGCTGCTGCCAGACCTCTGCTGAGTGACTGAGTGATGGGGACTCAACCCTCATGTCTCTGTTTAGTGTATTATGTGAGAACATGTTGAAAATCCTGTGAGATAGGAGTAGTGGAGGCCTTGCAGTGTGGGGCCAGCAGGAGGAAGCTGTCACCTGCAGCAGAAGCTCCTAGCGATGGCTGTGGGGCCCTGCCCAGGAGAGTGGAAAGGAACAGGCCCCAGGAATGTGATGGCCTTATCCTGCGCAGAAGGCCCCGCCCACCTGCCCCCTCTGAGCTGCCCGCAGTTCCGTATTTACACTACGTTAATAATGGTTTAAACGTTCTCATAAATAGATGCTGATTAATTGGCAATCCATTTGCTGAAGCCAGGCCTGCCAGACGGTTTCCTGGAGGCCTGTCCACATCCCGATAAACACCATCAGGGAACAGGGCAGGGACTAATGTAGCGGCCTGGCCTGTGCCCCACTGAGAGCAATTCCTCAGGCCTGAAAGGGCCTGACCTGCAGCCTAGCCTCACCTAGAACTCCCGCCTGGCACAGTGGGGCACAGTCCACCCTTAATAGGCTATGGCTGGCAGTGCTCACCCCTGAGCTGGTTCTGATGGATAGTCCATACCCGACCCCCACCCTGCCTCCTCAGTGGCTGGCTCCTGGCTCCTGGAAGAAATATGTTGTCCAGGAGCATGAGCTTTGTCCAGGAGTAAGGGCAGGGACGGTGTCCTGCTGCTTGTTCATTCACTCATTCATTCATTCATTCATTCAGGCTGTAAATCATTTCTTCCATTTAATGGAATCTGCCCCTGGACAAGCTCTGAAGTGTTTAGAGAAGAGTCAGGAGCCTGGCAGCCCCTTCACAGGACTTTGGACTCAGAGACCATTTCTGGAGGAGGCCTGGTGCAAGGTCCCTTGGTGCAGAGGTGAACCAAGGGCAGGAGCTCTGCGCCTGGCTAGTGGGGATTTAACTGAGTGTCACTGCCGCGGATGGTCACTTAGAGACATGTTTGCTCCTGCCCTCTCTCAGGTTGTCCAGCTCTACCTCCCCAGCCTGCACAGCCCCTCTTCCTGTTCTAATGACAGATGTCAGTATTCACTGGGTGAAGCCCCGACCTTCTCTGTAGGATGGGGACCTTACTGTGGCTTACGCACAGGAGCCCTCTTTCTGGTGGAGGGCAGAAGGAAGGCCTGCCTCACTGCCCCCAGTGCTGCAGCCCCTAGTCCTGCATTGTCCTGGGGACCCTGCACCACACCCACCAGTGTTTACTGAGCACTGTTCTCATCGGGCCACATGTGCCCATTTCACAGATGGAAACACTAATGCTCTCACAGCCACCTGCCTAGGTCTGACTACCTGTCTGGAAAGAACCACAGTCAAGACTCAAACCCGGGTTCACTCCAGAGGGCCCTAACTGTTGAGCCATCCTGCCTGATGCTAGGTTGTTGAAAGAATGAAATTGGGAGGGATAAATGAACGAATTCTGCCAGCCCAGGTCCATGGAGCAAAGGGAATGGGGGAGGGGTCCCCATGATTGGTTAAAGCTCTTGCAGACCCCAGCCCCAGCCGAGGGGGAGGTCAAAGGTGGCCGCTGATGGTTGTCACTCAAGCAAAATAGGCCCGTTTTCATTTTTCACTTGGGCCCAGACCCCTCCAAACAGACAGTGATTAGGCCCTGATTGAGCCTTTCCTCCGCCTGATGACTCCCACATGTGACCCGCTCCCAAATTACATGCAAATGTTCCACCAAAGAGCTGCTGAAAGCCCTGGCCGCCTGGCCAGCTCCCGCGCCGCGCAGGCGCCCACTTTGCAGGTGTGTGCAGGGGCCAGGTCGGCGACCAGACGCACCTGTGGACCACCGAGCTCCACAGTACCCCGGTGGGTGGGGGGACATGCCAGAACCTCAGTCTGCTCCTCTGTGGACAGGGCACAATGACAGTGTGAGATGCCTCCACAGTGATCTGTAATATGATCATATTACACACGATACTACACATAAGAAGGTCTAGTGTCTATCTCGCAGTCTCATCTACAGAGTGGGGACATGAGAGTCCCTGCTTCCCTGAGGTGCTGGGGCAGAACAAACAGACATATCAAGTTGCTTAGAACAGCAACAGGCAACAGTATGCACACTTGTCACTGTCACCATGTGGCCTTGGGACACTGCAAAAAGAAAGCACTAGCAACTCACCTGGAAAAGCTTGGAGCTCATCCACATACATTTCACTGCTTCTTAAACTGGCCAGAAGCTATGGTTGCTGGAGAACTCTTCACCAGCCAGCCTTGTAGGTGCTCCCACACCCGTCCCCTGAGGTTGGTGACACACTTAGTATCATTTTCAGAGGAGGACACTGTGGCTCAGAGAGGCCTAAAGTCACAATTGGTCAATGGTGGAGGTGTCTGAGGCCCCAGCCCACACTTGCAATTTCAGAACTGAGCCCCTGGCTTGCAGATGGCAGAGTGGGACATCTAAGGGACACTGCTGTGGGGTGTTCTGAGGTCAGCCCTGTGGCCTCAGCTCAGCCCTAGCCAGCACCCCCAAGTTCATCCAACCTAGCCCCTCAAAGGGCAGGACTCCTCTCTACAGTGTCCAAGCCCTATATACATGCCTCCTTCGACCAGGAGCTCAGCACCACACCTGGTAGAACACCGCAGCCCTGAGTTGCGGTGGGGAAATGTCTTCCTACTGAATGCAGCCACTTCCTTGGCGGCCTTGGGTCTATGCTTTAAGGCTCCGTCCCCCCACCTCCCCACTTAGATCTTTCTCTCTTTCCCTCTCATTTATTTACTCAATTCACTCATTCATTCAGTGAGGCCTTCTCTGACCACCCACCTAGTTGTCTTTCCATCCTTGGACACGTTTAATTGTGGACTTATTCCTCTCTGAGATGATCTGGGTCACAGTTTGGTTGACTCTAGCCTGGGTCCCTGTTACAACATCTGCTTCACCAGAGCAGGAACCATGCTCATCTCCCTCACCTGGGTCAGAGTTATTGTGAAATGCACACTTGAGAGAGAGAGAGAGCGGGAGAGACAGAGAGAGAGATAGAGTGGGGGAAAGAGAGGAAAAAAAGAGAGAAAAAGAGAGAGAGAGAAAAAGAGAGAGAGAGGAAGAGAGAGGGAGAGAGTAACAAAAAGGAAGAGAGAGGTGGTAATGAAGAATTTCTGCTTTGGATTGGGGAAGAGGGGAGTGAGGACAGAGTAGAGAGGGGGCTAGGCCTTGGAAACAGCAGGTAGGCAGGTGAGATGGAGGTAGGGCCTTTGGGCTGAACCAGGTGAAGTGATTAGACCCATTTCTGGGTTCGGGTTGGGTAAGTAGAGTGGGGAGGTGGGAGATGGAGAGCTGCGATGGAACTGTACACAAGGTCTCCCACTGGACACTCCCAGTGGAGGAAGGCTGCACCTACGGAGGAAGGGAATTTCTTGAATCCCACAGAGATGCCCTAAGGCCAGTGGGGGCCTTGGGTGGGCTTTGGAGGGAGGAGGGACATAGGACCACTGGGCTGTCTGCTCCTGGGTTGGTCTGTCTGTGGCTTTTAGGGTGAGAAGGACAGGAGTCTGTTAATGGGGGAAGCAAGTCTGAAGGGAGGGCCTGGGCATGTGAGCCTTTCGTCAACGGTGCTGGGGGTTTTGCCCTCATTACCTCCATCCTTCCTCTGCTCTCAGACCCACAACCAACTGTCCTTCATAACGGGCATTATCCTCAATCCCTCTGAGTTAGTGAGGGACTAAGGGGCTGGGTACTTGCCCAGATTTCTGGCTGGGCAATGACACAGGCAGGAACTAAGCCCCCACACACCCACTCACCCTGGGACACCCCCACAAGTCCCAAGTCCCCTACATTCCTGGGCAGGAAGCTGTTCTGAGCTCGGGCTCTCTCTCGGCAGGTGGGTGGCCCCTCATCAGCCTGATGTGGAAAGTGAAATAACTTCTCCCAATTACCCTCGAATCTGGAAACTTTTTGTGCCTCCAACATTTCCTCCAGTCCAGGAGTTAATCAGCCCCTTGGCCATCCCCCCACTGGGGCCCGGGCTTGGGGGCACCAGGGGCAGTTGTGCCCCAGAAAATTATTTCTCATCACCAATTATTGCCCATTAGAGCTAATGGTCGCACTTAATCACCACACACTTATCTGGGGTTTTTTAAGCCACTGGAACGGGTCTCCTCCCCCCTCCCCCACCCTGCTCATTTAAGCAAAGCTCCAGCCATTGCCAGAAATATATATTTTTTTAACAAAATCCCACATCTGATACCGTTTTGTTTGAAAAATGAGCTGCCCTCCTTTTTCTCGTGTCTGCTGGTCACAGAGCCAGTGAAGCTTGGGGACAGAGATGAGACCTCCATCGGGCTCATTCCCAGGCCTCAAAGGAGGTGGGATCCCTGCCTCCCCCACAACCCCACAAAGCGAAAGACTCAGCCCCAGTTACAGATGGGGAACTGAGACTGGAGGAGGGGGTGCGTGTGTGCAAAAGGTAACACTGAGAGTAGTGGCAGAGCGAGGACCAGAGCCCACATGGATGGGAGTCAGGCCTGATGGGGGCCAGAGAGCAGTTCCAGAAGACTTTTAACCCTTGAGATTGAGACAAGGCTAGTCAGATGGAGGAACTCTCCCACGGCAGCCCTGTAGACTGGACCATCAGAGGAAGAATAAAACATTGTTTAGGTGTCCATGATGCATCGGGGCCAAAACACTTGGGCAGAATCCCCTCCAAGACCTCTTTCCACAGAAGTGCCAGAGCCTCTCTGAGCCTTGGTTTCCTAATCTGAAGAACGGGGCTCTTGCTCCCAAAGGGCAGGGCCGCTGTGATGACTCAGATGCTGAGCCTACCTTCAGTGTGGCCTGGGTGGCTCTGTCCCCAGGTGGGCTGAACTTCTGGAGAGAGGATAGCTGGGAGGCAGGTACCAGGGGCTGAGATCACACTGTCCAAACAGCTGGCTTATTCTGTGGATCCTCGCTCTAAACCCAATAACCTTAGCAAATCCTCGTGGGGTCCACAGAGGTGCATCTGCTCATTAGATCACCTCTGCTCTGAGCACACTGTGACGGACAAGACAGGTCAATCCCTGCTTCCATGGGACCTGAGGATAAAAAAGGGAAATATAAACAGGTAGGCCGATTAGGAAACCAGATTATTCCAGAGCATGCTATAAAAATCACAATGTAGTGATATAAGGGAACATGACATGGTGCATGTATGTATATGTCAGATTTTTATGGTAAAATTGGTGTAAAAGTTTATATATATTTCAGGTGTACAACATTATACACTAAATAGTATTTACCACTGTAAGTCTAGTTACCATCCATCACCATACAATTGATCTCCTTCACCCATCTCACCCTCCTCTGAACCCCTTTCCCCTCTAGTAATCACCAATCTATTCTCTCTATGAGTTTGTTTTTCTTTTGTTATGTTTGCTCATTTTTTAGGTTCTGCATGAAAGTGAAATCATATGGTGTTAGTTTTTCTCCGTCTGACTTATTTTACTTAGCATATTACCCTCAAAGTTCATCCATGTTGTCGTAAATGGCAAGATTTCATTCATTTGTACTGCTGAGTAATATTCCATTATGTATGTGTATGTGTATATATACGTATGTATATGTTTCTTTATCCAATCATCTATCAATGAACACCTGTGTTGCTTCCATATCTTGGCTATTATAAATAATGGTATGATGAACATGGAGACTCATATCTTTTTGAATTAGTGTTTTCTTATTCTTTGAATAAATACCCTGAAGTAGAATAGCTGGGCCATATGGTAGTTCTATTCTTAATCTTTTGAGGATTCTCCATACTGTTTTTCGTAGTAGCTGCATTCTACATTCCCACCAGTATTACGCAGGAGTTCCCTTTCCCTCACATCCTTGATAACACTTGTTATTTGGTTTCTTTTTGATAATGACCATTTTGGATTTGCATTTCCCTGATGATTAGTGGCATTGATCATCTTCTGTTGGTCATCTGTATGTCTTCTTTGGAAAATGGCTATTCAATCCTCTGCCCATTTTTTAATCAAGTTTTTTTTTATGCTGTTGAGTTGTGTGATTTCTTTACATATTTTGTATATTAGCCTTTTATTAGATATATGATTTGCAAATATCTTCTTCCATTTAGTAATTTGTCTTTTCATTTCATTGATGGTTTCCTTCACTGTGCAGAAGGTTTTTAGTTAGTTTGTTTTTACCCCATTTGTTTATTTTTGCTTTTGTTTCTCTTGCCTTTGGAATCATATCCAAAAAAAAAAAATGCTAAGAAAAATATTGCTAAGACCTATGTCAAGTAGCTTCCCACATATATTTTCTTCTGGGAATTTTATGGTTTCAGGTCTTACATTTAAGTCTTTAATCCATTTTGAGTTAATTTTTGCATATAGTGTAAAATAGTGATCTAGTTTCAGTGTTTTCCATGAGGCTATCCAGTTATCCCAACACTATTTATTGAAGAGACTGTCCTTTACCCATTGTATGCTTTTGGCTCCTTTTCTTAAATTATTGGTATATGTGCAGGTTTGTTTCTGAGCTCTCTACTCTGTTCCATTGTTGTACGTGCCTGTTTTAATGCCAAAACCATACTGTTTTGATTATTATAGCTTTGTAGAATGGTTTGAAGTTGGGGAGTGTGATACCTCTGGTTTTGTTCTTTTTCAAGATTGTTCTGACTATTTAGGTCTTTTGTGACTTTATACAACTTTTAGAATTGTTTCTTCTAGTTCTGTAAAAAATGTCATTGGAATTTTGACAGAGATTGCATTGAATTTGTAGATTGCTTGGGATAGTATGAACACTTTAACAATATTAATTTTTCCAATGCATGAGCACGATATATCCTTTCATTTATTTGTGTCTTCAGTTTTTTTCAACAATGTCTTCTAGTTTTCAGTATATAGGTCTTTCACCTCCTTGGTTAAATTTATTCCTATATATTCTATTCTTTTTGATGCCATTGTAAATCTGTTTGTTTTCTTAATTTCTCTTTCTGATAGTTCAATAATGCCAGTTTTTCTGCATATTAATTTTATATCCTGCAACTTTACTGATTCATCTATTAGTTTTAACAGTTTTTGTTTTTTGTTTTTTTTTCTTTTGGTGGAGGATTTAGGGTTTTCTATATACAATATCGTTTCATCTGCAAATAGTGACAGTTTTACTTCTTCCTTTCCAATTCAGATGGCTTTTACTTCTTTTTCTTGCTTTGTTGCTCTGACTAGGACTTCCAACACTATGTTGAATACAGTGGTGAGAGTGGGTGTCCTTGATCTTGTCCCTGATCTTAGAGGAAAAACTTTAAGCTTTTCCATTGAATATTTATTATGTTGTATCCTCTATAACAACTTTGTTAATTATCATAAATTAATATTGGGTTTTGTCAAATGCTTTTTCTGCATTTATTAAGATGATCTTATGCTCTTTATCCCTCATTTTGTTGATGTATCACATTGATTGATTTATGAAAATCGAACCATCTTTGTATCGCTGGGATAAATCCCACTCGATTATGGTGTATGACCCTTTTAATATATTGTCGAATTTGGTTTGCTAATATTTTGTTGAGGATTTTTGCATCTATGTTCATCAGGTAAATTGGTCTGTAGTTTTCTTTTTATGTGGTATCCTTGTCTGGTTTGGGTATCAGAATAATGCTGGCCTCATAAAATGAATTTGAAAGGATTTAATGTTTTGGAAGAGTTTAAGAAGGATAGGTATTAAATCTTCTTGGAATATTTGGTAGGATCCACCAGTGAAGCCATCTGGTCTTGGACTTTTGTTTGGTGGGACGTTTTTCTTTATCACCAATGCAATCTCCTTACTAGTAATTAGGCTACTCAAATTTACTATTTCTTCATTGTTCAGTCTTAGAAGATTGTGTTTCTAGCAGTTTATTCATTTCTTCTAGGTTGTCCAACTTGTTGGTGTATAATTGTTCAGAATAGTCTCATAATTTTTTATGTTTCTGTGGTATCAGTTGTAACATTATCTCTTTCATTTTATATTTTATTTACTTGGGTCCTCTTTCTTTTATTCTTGGGGAGTTTAACTAACAATTTGTTGACTTTATCTTTTTGAAAAATCATCTATTTGTTTCATCTATCTTTTCTTTCTTTTGTCTCTGTTTGGTTTCCTGCCTGATCTTTATTATTTCCTTTCTTTCACTAATTTTGGGCTTCATTTGTTCTTCTTGTTATAGTATCTTTAGGTTTAATGCTAGATCATTTATTTAAAATTTTTCTTGTTTCTTGAGGTAGGTCTGTGTTGCTATGCACATCATACTTAGAACTGCTTTTGCTACATGTCATAAATTTTGGAATTTGTATTTCTATTTTCATATGTCTCAAGATATTTTTGATTTTGCCTTTAATTTCTTCATTAACCTATTGCTTGTTCCAACATGTTGTTTAGTCTCCACATATTTGTGATTTTTCAGCTTTCTTTTTGTGACTGATTTCCAGTTTCAAACCATTGTAGGCTGAGAAGATACTTGATATGATTTTAATCTTCTTAAATTTATTGAGACTTGTTTTATAGTCAAACATATGGTCTATTGTGGAGAATGCTTGATGTGCACTTAAGAAGTATGTGTATTCTGCTGCTTTTGAATAAAATGTTCTATATATATTTATTAGGTTCATATGATCTAACATGTCATTTAAGACCATTGTTTCCTCATTGATTTTCTGTCTGGACGATTTATCCATTGATGTAAGTAGAGCACTAAAGCTCTCTACTATTATTGTATTA
>NW_011889404.1:270482-276554 GCF_000151845.1 Pteropus vampyrus
ATTTTTCTTGTTTCTTGAGGTAGGTCTGTGTTGCTATGCACATCATACTTAGAACTGCTTTTGCTACATGTCATAAATTTTGGAATTTGTATTTCTATTTTCATATGTCTCAAGATATTTTTGATTTTGCCTTTAATTTCTTCATTAACCTATTGCTTGTTCCAACATGTTGTTTAGTCTCCACATATTTGTGATTTTTCAGCTTTCTTTTTGTGACTGATTTCCAGTTTCAAACCATTGTAGGCTGAGAAGATACTTGATATGATTTTAATCTTCTTAAATTTATTGAGACTTGTTTTATAGTCAAACATATGGTCTATTGTGGAGAATGCTTGATGTGCACTTAAGAAGTATGTGTATTCTGCTGCTTTTGAATAAAATGTTCTATATATATTTATTAGGTTCATATGATCTAACATGTCATTTAAGACCATTGTTTCCTCATTGATTTTCTGTCTGGACGATTTATCCATTGATGTAAGTAGAGCACTAAAGCTCTCTACTATTATTGTATTACGGTCAATTTCTTTCTTTAGATATGCTTTACATATTTTGGCGCTCCTATATTCAGTGTATTTACATTTAAAAATGTTATATATTCTTATTGAATTAACTCTTTTATCGTTATGTAATGCCCTTCTTTGTCTTTTGTTATGATCTTTGTTTTAAAGTCTATTTTGGTTGATATAAGTATAGATACACCAGTTTTCTTTTCATTTTAATTTGCATGGAATATCATGCTGTTTTTTGCAGTTCTTCTCTATCTCTCTTCCCTTGTGGTTTGATGACTTTCTTTAGTGTTATGTTTAGATTCCTTTTTCATTTTTTTTCGTGTGTGTATCAACTATAAGTTTTTGCTTTGTGTTTACCATGAGGTTCACATATACTATCCTATGTGTATAACAGTCTATTTCAAGTAGATAGCAACTTAAATTTGAATACATTCCAAAACTTTACATTTTTACAAATTCCGTCTCTAGTTTTTATGTTATTGATGTCGCATTTTATATCTTTTTTATTTTATACATCTCTTAACTAATTGTCATAGTTTTAATTTTACTACTTGTCTTTTAACTTTTATGCTAGCTTTATAAGTGATTAATCCACTACCTTTACTATATATTTGCCTTACCAGTGAAATTTTTACTTTCATATGTTTTCTTGTTATTAATTAGTGCTGTTTATTTTCAAGTTAAAGAAATCCATTTAACATTTCTTGTAGGGTAGGTTTAGTGGTGATAAACACCTTCAGCTTTTGCTTGTCTGGAAAAACCTTGATCTCTTCTTCAACTCGGAACGATAACACTGCTGCGTAAAGTATTCTAGTTTGGAAGTTTTTAAATATAAAAACAGCATTTTAAATATTAAAACAGCATTTTAAATATATCATGCCACTCCTTTCTGGCTGCAAAGTTTTTGCTAAAAAATCTGCTAATAGCCTTATGGGGTTTCTCTTATATGTAACAAGTTGTTTTTCTCTTGCTGCTTTTAAGACTCTGTATTTTTAACTTTTGACATTTTGATTATAATGTATTTTGATATGGTTCTCTTTAGGTTCTTATTTGGAACTCTCTGGGATTCCAGGACCTGGATGTCTATTTCCTTTCACAGGCTAGGAAAGTTTGTAGCCATAACTTTTCACATAAGTTTTCTGTTCTTTTCTCTCTATTCTTCTTCTGGGACCCCTATAATGTGAATGTTATTCTACTTGATTTCCTAGAGGTCCCTTAAACCATTTTCACTTCTTTTAATTCTTTTTTCTTTTAGCTGCTCTGTCTGGGTGAGTTCCATTGCTTTCTCTTCCAGCTTGCTGAACTGTTCTTTTTGCTTCACCCAGTCTGTTGTTGAAATCTAGTATTTTTTGGATTATTTATTGTATTCTTCAGCTCTGTGACTTCTGTTTGGAATTTTCTTATATTTTTTATCTCTTGGTTGTTCTCTCTCATATTTGCTATCTCTTTGTCTTCATCCATTTCTCTCTCAAGATTGCTGAGCATTTTATGACAATTACTTTGAACTCTTTTTAAGGATGATTACTTATCTTCATTTCATTAGGGTTTTTAAATGAGGTTTTATTTTATTCTTTTATTTGGAATGTATTCCATCATTTACTCATTTTGCTTGACTTTCTGTGTTTGTGTCAGTACCAAGCTGATCAAGAAGGGAAGGTTTCAGTGGTGAGATGCCCAGTTGAAAGAATGCACAAGAAGCCGACATGAGAATGAAACAGCAGGCACAAACTTTATTGTGAGGAGTGTACTCTTGCTCCATTAAGGGACAACATGGGCTTTATATATGTTAGGGAACAATAGTGGCATTCTGCCACACATGCATGATACAATAAGCTGAATCATGCTTACATGAGCTGGGCACAGGCGCCCTACTACAGTAATGTAACATTCTAAATCTAGGGTCCTATTCCTAGCTGCGAACCTGGATCACAGCCAGACCTGGGACCAGCCAGCCAGGCCTGGGGTCCACAAAACAGCTGTATCTCCCAGTCTTGAAGGTATGGTCACTGGAAGACTGTGGGTGTGTTTCGGTCTATTGTCTGTGCAGTGCTCTGGATAGACTGCCGAAAACTATCTCTCTACTTGTTTTAGTCTGGTGGGTCCCAGAATTCCAAGTCTTACTGGCTATCAGTATCAGGTATTCAAAAGGTGTCCCCTGTGTGAGTGTGTGCTCTGGTTGTGCTGGGGCAAGGACCATAATGGAGGGGCATTGTGATCAATAGAGCTCGCCTGCTTGGTGTAGTGGGGTAGGGACCATGGTGGAGGGGTGCCAGGAAGGTCACTCCAGTAGAGGACTGCCAGGCTGGGGAAGGATCACAGGGGCACCCCAGGGAGGGAGGAATGATGTTAGCAAGGTAGATAGAGAGTGCCAAAAATAGTGCCCACAGTGCCAGACTAGCTAAGTATAAGGAGAGTTAAAAAAAAAAAAATGGCACCCTCAGTGCCTGTCCCTGGAGTTGGTTCCAGTATACCCTTGCTCCACTAGCACGCATCCTAAGATTAGTCAATAAATCTCCTTTGCGTACGGCCCCAGAACTTTTCAAACTGCTGCCTCTGTACTGAAACTCAAAGTGAATGAGTCTGTGCATGAGCTCTTTGAAAGCAGAGCTGTTTCAGTTTCCTATAGCCTTTTGGTTCTCCTGAACATAAGCCCCACTGGTTTTCAAAGCTAGACATTATGGGGCTCGTCTTCCCAGCGCAGGTCCCCAGGGCTAAGGTAACTGATGTGGGGCTCAAACTCCTTGATCCTCAGGGAGGAGCTGCACTTTTGTGATATCCTTCCTGCTTGTGAGTCACTGTGCCAGGAGTGTGGCTCCTGATAAGACCCCATCTCTACCTTTCTTACCTCTCTCGATGTGGATTTTTCTTTTTGTCTTTAGTTGTGGAAAAGCTTCTCTGTTAGTCTTCAGGTCTTTTTCAGAGAGAGTTGTTCTATATGTAGTTGTAGTTTTGGTATGTCTGTAGGAGGAGGTGAGTTCATGATCTTCCTATGCCCCATTGTTGAACCTGCTCTTTGTCAAGTTTTGAATATACCACCCATCATGTATGTCTTGCATTGTACGATGAGAGAGCTTTGAATCATAGACACCCCAGGAGCTGTGAACTAGCCTAGCATCCAGAGCATAGTCCCTAAGGCCATTGCTTGGGAAAAGAAATATGACTCCTTGGAATATAGCTGACTCCAAAATTGGGGCAGGGTCAATACAATATAAGCCTGGACCATGTGTTACATGATAAAGAAAGTATTAAAAAAAAGAATGGTGGCATGTCAAAGGTTGCAGGTGCCAGCTTACAGGGGCTCCCACTGGCCAAATCTGAGACAATTTGAGTACTAAAATAATTAAGCAGAGTAATGATTTGGAGCCTTTGAAAAATAGGAATTCATTATCTATACTTATAATAATAGATAAATAAACAGGGGAGCAGGGAGAGCTCTTTTTTATAGGAGAATGCCAAAAGTTCTGTCACTAGCTGACAAGTGGGAAAGGAGACTTGGGTTGAAAAGTCAGCATTTTGCAGTCTCTTTAACAAAGATCAATTCAGGCAGGAGTCATCCATGAAAGTTAAATCTAATGGAAAATCTTTCTCTGCTCTATAATGTTTTCCCTCTTGGCATCTAATTCACAGTGTCCCCTCACAGACTGTGAATTAGATGCCAAGAGGGAAAACATTATAGAGCAGAGAAACCAGGCAGCACATTAACAGATAACAAAGTTTACCCTCACTGCGGAAGGGCAGGTGGGCCCATGAGCTTCCACAGGGTGCCCTGAAAAGGACAGGTCCCTCACATTTCTCACACCCAGCTGGGAAGACACAGCTCAAATCCATATAGGAAGAAACTCAGACAGACTCACATAAGGAGCATTCCACTGAAGAGATGGCATTCTTTAAAAAGCTCCTGCAATAAAAGACAAAAAAGCATGGGTATTGCCTCAGACTAAAGGGGACCAAAAAGACATGATGGCCAGGTGCAACACTTGGCTTTGGATTGAATCCAGGGCTAGAAGGGAAAAAAATGCTATAAAGGCCATTATAAGGTCAGTTGACAAAATTGGCATACGGATGGAAGATCAGAGAAAAGTATGATATCAACGTCAAATTTACTGAAGGGAGAATTAAATTGTGGTCATGTAAATGTTCTTGGAAAATACACCCTGAAGTATTTAGGGGCAAAGAGCCCCACTGCCTTTGAGTTATTCTCAAATTGTGTGTGTGAGAGAGACAGAGAGAACAAGAGCCAACAACATAATACACAATAAAACGTTAACAGTACGTGAGGACTATGCTGGTGTTCTTTGTCTCATTCTTATTCCTGCAACTTTCTGTAAATTCTAAATCTTTTCCAAATAAAAAGTAAACAAAAAAAAAATGACGTTGTTAAGGAGCAGCCTGAAATGGAATCAGGGGTAAAGCTTTGAGAGGGGATATTTGGCCGAGACCTGAATCATTACAAGAAACCACTGAGAGACATGTTCAGAGGGAGGGGCAGCATGTGCAAAGGCCCTGGGGAGACTGACTGGGTATTCTGGGGCAAGGTGGCACAGTGGCAAGGGGCAGGGAGGTCATGAGTTAAGGATGTTGGCAGGGACCAAGCAGGTTCAGGTGGGGAGTTTGGGATTCAGTCTTAGTGCCATAGATGCAATAGGGGCTGACCATAGTCCTAGGGTGACATTGAGTGGCGAGAGATTTGCTTTTTCATTTAACAAACATTTTGATCCCCTCTGATGTCCCAGACAATTTGAGAAAAGTGATGGGATCCAGGAAGATGGTTTCTTGTGCTTCGGTAATAGCCCATGGCAGTGGGGGAAGATTCTTCTATGGTGAAGGGCATGGGTTTTCCTTAAAGGTATTTTAAATGGTCCATGAGTCAGAACACCTGGGCGCTGTGCAATGATAGATGTGCTCCATCTCATGGCCAAGCATAACAGTCATGCCACGTGCCAGCCCATCACTGTCCCCAGGGGCCCTAGCCTCTGGAAGGGGCAAGGCTCTGTGAGCACACCACTTCCACTCATGGCTCACTGGCCAAGCAGGTCATGTGCTACACTCAACTGAGAAAGGAAAAGGGAATGCCAGGAAGGAGAGAGAGAGAGCAAACCTTAGAAACAGCCTGCAGGACAGCCACAGAAAGGGACACCCAGTCTGTGCAGCAGTGTATCGCTACTGGCTGAGGATGTGTGATAAAGACCAAAATGGGCCTTTTGGACTGATATCTAATAGGCTTTGTGGACCAGCAGGGCTTTCTGCCCCCAAGTGGCCAAAGTGGGTGAAGGGGATGAGTGTGTGTGGGAGAAGAACTGCCTGAGGCTCAGACCAGGGAGGGACAGGAGCGTACCCACAAGACACAGCCAAGGTGAGGAGACGGCTGGAGACCAACTCCGTGAGAGCTAGAGCCACCAGACTCACAGTACTCACTGTCCCTAAGCCTCTGCAGGGCTAGCCCTGAGGAAGTCCCAGGGTCTGGAGAGCAGAGCAGGAACCTTGGGAGAGATGGGACTGGGACAAGGATGGAAAGGGAAGGTATGATGACTGGAGTAAGGAAACAAGGATAGGGAGGGCC
>NW_011889404.1:276604-278619 GCF_000151845.1 Pteropus vampyrus
TGTGGACCAGCAGGGCTTTCTGCCCCCAAGTGGCCAAAGTGGGTGAAGGGGATGAGTGTGTGTGGGAGAAGAACTGCCTGAGGCTCAGACCAGGGAGGGACAGGAGCGTACCCACAAGACACAGCCAAGGTGAGGAGACGGCTGGAGACCAACTCCGTGAGAGCTAGAGCCACCAGACTCACAGTACTCACTGTCCCTAAGCCTCTGCAGGGCTAGCCCTGAGGAAGTCCCAGGGTCTGGAGAGCAGAGCAGGAACCTTGGGAGAGATGGGACTGGGACAAGGATGGAAAGGGAAGGTATGATGACTGGAGTAAGGAAACAAGGATAGGGAGGGCCATCTAACAGGCAATGAACTCTTTGACACTTGAGGTATGTAAGCAGGGGCAGATATGCAATATCTAAGGTAGCTATAGGGAGAATTTGGGATGCTGAGGGCCCTTCTGTTTCCCAAAGTCTAGATTTCTAGCTAGGCATGGTGGAGGACAGCTGGGCCCCAAGAGAGAGGGTGTGTTTGGAGGAAGCAGCGTGCAGGTAGGGCAAAACAACTAAGGCAATTAGGGGAAACTGGGGAAAGACCTCAGTTTCTCCATTGCCCCTGCCTCCCCCAGCTCGGTCCCAGGTGCCTGTGGGTGTATGAATTCCATCTCTGCCTGCAGCCAGGGTCAGACCCTTGGTGTCTTCCTCCCCAGCTCCTATTAGAGACCTTAAGGCATGGTGCAGCAATGAAAACATGAGCAGAAGAGAGAGACAAATTGCTCTAATTGTCCATTCTCACACCATTGGACACTGCCTCGGGTATTCCCTACCTGAGTGGCCTCATGAAGTCAGGCTATGCCACCATCACTGAGGCTGGTGTGTGGCTTTAGTGAGCATGTGGCCAACTGCCTGGCTTTGGCAGAGCTCCAGGTAAGTTTTTTTTATCTCTCTTTCAGTCTTCAGCCCTGATTGCAATGTTACAAAATGCAGGGAGGAGGAATTAGCTAGTTGTCCATGGTTGGACCCACAGGCTTCAAGGGAATACCTGTGTTTGAGTCATTCAGGAGGTCCCTGGAAGAATCAGAAGACATGGCTGTTCTAAAGCCAGACTTCTGAGTGGCATGGCTGGCCTGTGTGTTCATTGCCACAGTCCCCACCTCTTCCTTTTGTCCTCCAATGGAGGCCTCGTGCCGGCCATTTCCCACCAGGCTGGGGCTGGTGTCCCCTCTATGGCCAGGAGAGACCCCAGAAGGGCTGTCCTGCCTCAGCAGTAGGAGAGTGAGCAGATTATTGGTGGCACTCTGGGAACTCAGAAGGTCTGCCATGTAAGTGTGACTGAGCTGGAGGCTCCCTCTGTGGACTTAGAGGCTTTAGCTTTACAACCCACTCTCAGAGTTAAGGACTGTCGTCCAGCAGGACAGCTCTTCCCTCACCCAGATTCTTCCTGCTAAAGCTCTTAGTGTACTTTGGGCCTGCTGGATGTGGCACCTCTCAGGGAGGAACCCATCCATCAAGGAGCCATCAACAGTCAGACACAACCTGCACCCCACCCAGAAGGGGCCAAATCGGAGTCTTCGCGGGCCACAGCAGAGAGCCAGCGGAGGCCCCAGGCATGATGGATGGGTGTCACCGGGCACTTTAAGTACATGTTTATGGGACACCCAAACAGCTAGTCAATCCCCCGGGACCATCACTCACCCTGGCTACCAGGCATTCCTGACAGATTGTCAGGTGGTTTTGGTGCTTTCACTCTGGCAACACTTAGAGTTTTAGCTTGTGAGGCCCATAGGTCTGTCCCTCCAGCTGCTAGCATGTGGCAGATGGGGCACAGAGCCCCAAAAAGGCACACAGCTGCCAGGATCACCGCTGCAAGCCCACCACTGCAAAGCTTCTTGGGCTCAGCCTCCCTGCACACCCACTGGGCTGTCTGCTTGTGTCTGCAAACTTGGTAACCAGGCCCTGTGTGAATGGACTAAGGGCTCTCCCCAGAGACAAACTTGGTATGTGGTTTAACTCATGGTCTTCTGTTGTCATGGTCT
>NW_011889404.1:278854-300324 GCF_000151845.1 Pteropus vampyrus
CCCTCCCTCCATCCTTCCTTCCTTTCTTCCTTCCTTTCTTTCTTCAACAGATGAGGATGTTGGTTTAAGAAACAGAGAATGTAGGAGATCCAGCTCTCAGTCACCAGCTGCTCCTCAAAAGACCTTGTGCAGTCAATAGATCGGGGTTTCTGAGAAAGAAGCCTAATGAGTAGGGAGGTCACTGCACTCCATAGCAGACTTTTGTTTTTGCTAGGAAGGGCCAGGGAGGTTTGAGGAAAGAGCAAGGGTCCACCTCACTCTGTTCCTCTGAGCAGGTGACTTCTCCTCTCATGTTTGCCCCTGTGAAGTGACATCACTAACACGCTCACACAAGGCTGTCATGGGGAGGGGTGGGGATAATGGGTATGATGCAGTGTTTCTCACAGGGAGGCATCTACCAAAACCCAGGAGTACTGTGACTGAAGGAGAAACAAACACCCGCCCTCCCCCACGATCCTCGTGAAGTTCCAACTTCCAGAGAGTAATGAGAAAAAGTAACTGTTCCAAGGTAACTGTTCCAAAGACCAATGTACAGATCCACAACGCAAAGGTTAACTCAAAACGGATCAATGACCCACATGTTAGAAACAAAATTCTAAAGCTCTTAGAAGAAAATGTAGGAGCTAGTCTTTGTGACATTGGATTTATCAGCAATACCTTAGATATGACACAGGAAGCATGGGCAACAAAAGAAAAATAGTCGAAATAGACTTCATTAAAATCAAAGAATTTTGTGCTTCAAAGGATCCTATTAAGAAAGTAAAAAGACAACCACAGAATGGGAGAAAATATTTGCAAATCATGTATATGATAAGGATGTTAAATCTAGAATACACAGAAAACTCTTACAACTAAAATGTAAAGGCAAACATCATTAGTTTGGGACATGCAAATCAAAGCCACAATGAGGGACCACTTCACACCCACCTGGATGGCTAAACTCATAGGGACAGATAATGACAAGTGTTGAAGAGGATGTGGAGATATTGGAACCTTCATATACTGCTGGTGGAATGGAAAGTGGTGCAGTTGCTGTGGCAAAGAGTTTGGTGGTTCCTCACAGTGTTAAATATAGAGTTATAACTTGTCCCAGCAGTTCCCACCTACACATATGCCCAAGAGAATTGAAAACATGTGTCACACAGAAACTTGTATGTACATTTTCACAGAAGTATTATCCATAACAATCCCAAAATGGAAACCACCCGCATGTCCATCAGCCGATGAATGGATAAACAACATGATCTATCCACGAAATGGAATATTATTCAGTCATAAAGGGGAGCGAAACACTAATACATAAATAAATCTCGATAACATTATGTGAAGTGAAAGAAGCCAGTCACAAAAGACCATATATTGTATTGTTCCATTTATATAAAATGTTCAGAATAGGGAAAACCGGAGAGGCAAGAAGGAGATTAGCAGTTGCCAGGGCCTGGGGAGAGGAGTGAATTGGGAGTAACTGCTAAGGAGTATGGGATTTCCTTTTGGGGTGATGAACATGTTCTGGAATTAGTGGTGATGGTTGCACAGCTCTAAAATTAAAAGCCACTATATTGGACACTTAAAAGGGGTGAATTTTATGATGTGAATTATATCTCAATGCAGCCGCTACATAAAAAGTAATTATCTGAATTGGCACTGAGCAGTGTTTCAAAGCTGTTTCTGCCTTTCTCATTCTGGCCCTAAGTCTTCATCAGGTGAGTGAGGGGCCAACAGATTTCATGGGGGAGTATGGATTCCTCGCCATTTGGCTCCAAATCTCCATTGAAACACTACAATCCTTGAGAATAATTAATGACCGCTTGGAATTTTGTAACAGAGACCAGCCCACCTGTGGTTAATAAGAAAAGGGAAAAATTGTCCATCAGACCTAAGATGGTAAGTGGATTTACATTTAACTCTTTGCAACTGAGACCTTAAAAGCATTGGAACCAGCCTCACCAAATTCTCATATCTTTTGGCAAAGTAACCCTCTTGGGACTGTTTCTTCTGCAGAAGTTATTTAAAAAACAACAGCAACAGCAACAACAAAAACTGTGTGCATATGGGTGCTTCTAACAAGTTTACTCTGATGACTTGTCTCAGGGCTAGAGGGAGAGCCCTTCCCAGGTTACAAATAGAGGGCATGGTGCAGAATGAGGCAATGGAGGCTCAGGGCAATGGGTAAGAGGCTTTGCTGGATATGGTTATGGTTTCGAGACATCTCCATGCTGTGTTCACATTTTTAAATTAAACAAGCACCTTCAGAATTCAGAGGATGCCTATAGGTCAGGTGGAAGGTGTAGAATCTGAGCCCGAGGACAGGATGGTCCATCGAGTGGGCAATGGTATAGGGCCTGCTGGTGGGACAGGTGTACATGTGTTGGCTCCAGGGGTTCCTGGAATGTTGAGGTCAGCAGGGACCAGGAGAAATGTGTGTCTCAGCTCATAGATACGGTAGAAACTGGGTAGCAGGAAGCTCTTGTGTGTTTAGAAGAGAGGGTCTCTAATGCAGAGAATTGGTTGTGCAGGTGCTGGAGGAGGTATTGGTGTCTCTTCGGGAAGCCCCACCATCTAGCTGGTGGGGCCACGTGGCTGAGGCACCTGCAGGATGGTACCGAGAAGAAATAGGAGGGGGCTGCTCCTTTCCTGTTGCCCTCCATCTCCTGCCAGCGCCCCCATCCCAAAGTAGTTCCGTGGAATACCAAGTTGGACAAGAGAGCGTGAGGGAGGGATGATTAGGGCCAGCACCCACAACCAGCACAAAGGTAAGAGGCCAGGCCTTCTGCCTGGATCTCTGGGCAAACCAGGCCTCGGACAGGTCTAAACCCAGGCCTACTGGCCAATGTCTCACATGCCACAGCTCAGGTCACCTCTATGGTGGCACACCTGTTGTCCCTTCCATGGATTTGCTTCCTTTTCCTCAAATTAATTTACTTCAAAAGAGACTTTTACCACCACGATAAAAGCCATAAATGGAATCATAACTGGGAAAATTGAGACAATTCTAGCCAGACCTGCTCCCTTCCCCTGCTCAGAGCCTGGGTAGATGGGGACTTGCTCCTAGAGCCAGCGGAGGCTTCCAGAGGACTGGAAAGGGGTGCCACCTCCATCTCCATTAGGACACCACACACCTATGCCCCTGAATTGATGCACTATGCCCTGGGACCGGCCCAGGGGCACAGGGCCTAGCAATGCTAGCTCAAGGAGGGAACCGGCCTGGCCAGGCACATGTGGCTTCAGCGTCATCTCAGAACATCAGAAGTTGTAGCTAGAGGGTGGGGCTCCTCCTGCCTCTGTGCAGCGTTTTGTCCTCAAAGCTCCTTTGTGTGAGTCTCCACCTACTGCCCCCTGTAGCTGGGCTGGGGGTGGGGGCTGTGAGCTGAGATTGCACCCAAATGTCAAAAGCTTTCCCTAAAGCATCTAGCAGCTGTCAGGGGCCCCCTCAGGAGGACAGGCGGCAGGTCCATTAGTGGAGGCAGGTGATTTGTATTACTGGCTGCTGCTGTGTAAACAGAGGGCTCAGGGAGCTCAGAAGGCAGAGAGGGTGGGGGCACACCTGGTACACCTGAGTAGGAGGCTCAAGCTGGGCCACCATCCACAGGGGCATGCCAAGGCCCGTCTGCCCCACACTAGCATTCGGCACCTTGGTGTCTTTGCAAACAGGGAGAAATAGAAGTGAGGATGCACCCACCACAATCTCACCATGCATGGAGGATCAGCAGGGCCCTGATGCTGCATCCCCTCATGCCTCCAAGCCAGTTGGTGTGTAGAGTCCAGTTCAGCTCATTGGGCTTCACGTATCAGACTTTTTGCTACTCCCAACCCCCGCCCCAGCACTTACCACAGGACTCTGATGGTCTGTTTACAAGGCTGTCTTCCGCACCAGACGGAGGGCTCTTGAGGGATTTTAATGACCTCCACCTCCCCTGTCAGCGCTAATCAGTGTTTCCTGAATGAATGGATAAAGGAATGAATGAATTCTTGAGCACCTACCACGTGCCAGGCAGCATGTCAGGGGCAGGCCAGTGGTCTGTGCTGCAGGAGACCCTGGGGGAACTTTGGGCTCAAGTTGGAAGAGAGATTGCTGAGAAAGGGGCTTTGAGCAAAGATCTGAGAAGGTGAGAGACAGAGTTAAATGGACAGACATGTAAGGGAGAGTCCTCCAGGGAACAGCAGATGCAAAGGCCCTGGGGCAAGACCAGTATGAGTGGAGTAGGGGTTCAAGGAACAGTAAAAAAGCTGGTACCTAGAGTCCAGTAAGAGAGAGAGAGGAGGGGGGAGAGTCAGTCATGGGGTGGGGAGTAGAGAGAGAGGAGCACAACAGGTTCTGAGAAGTCCTGCTATGGGACTGGCTAGATGACCCCCACAGCTAGCCCCACTCATTTCCCTACACTATCACTGAGAGGGTGAAAGGGCCAGACCCTCACTTCAGAAGCAGGGTGGGAGAGTGGCAGGCAGTTCTGGCCAGAGACATAGAGAAAACTCCCAGGGAAGGGGTATCTGAGAGAGACTTATTTTCCCTGAGATGAGAGCAACTTGTCCTGGGTACCACCCTCAGCCTCCCCCTACCCCAGACTATACACCTCTGCCTTTGGCTGTTGTCCTGTGTGCACTTGATGTTTGGAGTTATGGCAGCCATCTGTGCCCATGAGACACTGCAGAGCTCCTAGCCCAGCATCCAGATGGGGAGAACAGCTGCACCCCCACCCCCCAAGTCCTGTGTGAATCCTGGACCCCATTCACGTCACACACCCATGACACATATCACCACCCCAAGAAACACTCCTGGGCCAAATGAGCTAGAGCCCCTCTCACCCAGAATATGACCTGTGTTACTTTCTTCATAGCTCTAGCCCTAGCTTCTCTCTCTCTCTCTCTCTCTCTCAGTCTCCCCCACTTCCCTCCCTCTCTCCTTTCCTCCCTCCCTTCCTCCCTCCCTCTAAAATGGCTCTGTTTTCTACCTAGGTGTTCCTCTCGGACTTCCTCCTGGGAACATCAGCTCAGGGTGTGGAGCTTGGGCTTGTTTTGCTTGCATGTGTGTCTTCTTTCTGGAGCAGAGCCTGGCAAAGAACAGGTGCCCCCAAATGTTGCTTAGGACATGGACGAGGGCTCAGCATGTGTCGGCATCCAAGGGACATGTCATTGCTGTGACTTTGGCTCTCAATTTCTCTGCCCCTGTTGAAGTACCCATGGGCTTCATTTGCACTGTGCACGTACCTTCTGGTACAGATGACATAACTGAGTGAGGTGACCCGCTGGAGGCTGCAAATCGGCTAGTTGGGGCTGGTACCACAGTTAGACTGGCAACTGTAGGATGCGCAGGCTGGGTGTTTGGGCACCACCATGACCATCCTCCTCCAAGGCCCAGGAAACACCCAAGGGACCATAGCCATGGGGAGGGGGCTGTGGACCCTCAGCTGGCCCCATCTGCAGAGCCAGAACCAGCACTCCAGTTCCTGATGTATTTTGTGACATCAGTTACCGTACTGGGGTGAAATCAGTAAAACCACACAACCTTCCAAGCATATCATTTCAAACCTCCATATAATGCCTCAACTGCAACAAAAGGAAACATAAAGGAATTAACCTGATGGTTTTAAAAAAAATTATTTATTGATTTAAATTAGCTTCAAGTATACAGTACATTTGTTAGACATCTATAATGTTCATAAAACGATCCCCCCCAATTGCTCCCTCCCTCCCCTGGCTCTCCACCTAGCCATCATATTAATGCTAACTGCATTCCCTCTGCCGTGCTCCCCTGATGTTTTTAAATCTGTGTTTCAACGCACAAGCGCAGGAGGCCTGGCCACATCACACACACGTACCCAGATGCTTGCATGGTGCAGCAGGTATGAACCCCAGGAAAGACGGTATTCAACAGCGGACTGTCAACATTGCTGTTACTGATGTGAAATTTGGGAATAGCAGCTCAGTTATGAACACGAAACTGCGCGATGCAGCCATGATGGGCATGCCAGGCAGAGCTGGGCAGTGCTGGGCAGGGCTAGGCGAGCCCTTAGCACCAGGCACACTCAGGTCTCTATTTCCTGCAAAAGTGTGTAGCGCCTGAGAATGTATTACAAAATGGGATGTAGTTGTCCCTCGTGTCACATGGGCATTGCATTCTTGGAAAATTCAGATTATATCAAAACCATAAAAAAGACACATTTTTGTGTAAAACAGACCTAGGGAGCCAGGCTGGAACACTAAAGGGATTCTCACCCGTGAGTGCGTGTAGGACCCTGACAAGTGTCCTGGCTCATGGACCTGGGCTCGACCTTGCACTTGGAGCACTGCACACTCACTGCCACACCTCTAAATGTCCCTCATAGGTCTCCAGCCTGCCCCTGCTTTGGACTCCATCTTCCCTGGCTTTGCCCCAGCCCCGCTGAGCAGACAAAGCCTCAGAGCTCACATCCATGCTGGTTCACCTCTAATGCCCCTGCTCCCAGGAGTCAGGCCTGACCTAAGGCTGGTCCAGGCAGGTGGGAGCCCCTAGTGTCAGGCTACATGAACCCCCAGCTGGCCAGGCAGGACCCCTGGCAGGCCTCTGCTATCACCTCCCAGGCCGGTGTCCTGCAGGCCCCCACACAGCCCAGCACAGCAAGGGGATCTTAGGCAGGTGGTGATGGATGGCTGAGGAGGCTCCATTCCTATTCTCACAGACATTCTTCCAGCAGATAAACTGCCTTGAGTGGCCACCCCCACAGTGGCCTGGTGGAGGGGCCCTCTTGAAAGGCAGGAGATGAGGGGCCTCTGTATATAATAAAGGTGAAAGAGTGTCATCTAGACATTTTTATGCTCTTCCTGAGGCCCCAGCTGCTGTGCAGCAGGAACGGCCTGGGGCTTTTAGCAAGTGGCCTGCGGAAGTGGCTGGTTCCAGACCTGAGAAAGAGAGTGGGGTCAGGAGCTGGGCTGCCTTCCAATCCAGTCAGCCTGAAGGAGTTAGGAGGACCCACCCCAGATTTTGAGACTTGCACTTCTGCTGCAAGATGAGTCTCTGCGGGGCACGTGGTG
Organism: Pteropus vampyrus; assembly: GCF_000151845.1. Lineage (NCBI taxonomy): Eukaryota > Metazoa > Chordata > Mammalia > Chiroptera > Pteropodidae > Pteropus > Pteropus vampyrus. The sequence continues at coordinate 285,863 of NW_011889404.1, forward strand.
AGTGGGATAGGGCTGGCAGCTGGATCAGTGGGAGGCAGGGCATATGGAGTCTCCTAGTGCCTCTAGTTGGGGAATGCCCAGTTTGTCTTCAGGGTGCCCTGCCAAGCAGCACCATAGCCCCCAGTACAGAGGTTCAGAGGTCTGGGGGGCCCTGCCTGTGACTATAGCCCTCGTTGTAGTTTGAGGGCCTATGTGAGTGGGCCGATGCCTGGGAGGTGCTCACTGACCTTTCCCTCCCATCTCCCATTCTCTTTCCCTCCCCTAGGTCTGCAGTGCAGCCAGGACAGAGCGTCCACCTCATATGGGAGAACACCAGGCTCTGGGCCACCTGAGGGCATACCATGGGGGTGGGAAACAGAGCCAGCAGGGGACCTACCCACAAAGGCCCAGACCACCCAAGTGTTCAGGGCAGGGACTCGCCCACTAAGCCCTAGGCAACCTGGGTGTCCAAGACCAGGAGGCACAACATTCAGACTCACAGACCTAGTGCCCTCTCTCTAGCAAGCACCCCAAGCCTCCAGGTGTACTCAGCCTGCCCCCCATCTTGGTGTCTTGGAATGCCCCCAGTCCATCAGCCTGTGACCCTGCAACACCAGGCATCCCCTAGCCCACTAGTCCCCAGTTATAAGGGCCAGGTAACATGCAATAGGCAGCAGGGGCGGGGTGGTGGTGGTGAGTGCACCCACAGAGGGAGGCTCCTGGGCCTGGTGCTGCTGGAGGTCCTACTGGGAGAGCCCAATTCACATGTGAGGCCAGCAGACCCATCTTGCCTTCACAGCAGCCCTGCAACACTAGTATCAATATTCCTATTTTTCTGGGGAGATAAACTGAGGCATAAGAATGAACAGATCTGCTCAAAATAGCAAAGGAACAGGATTTTGGATTTGCACCTGTACATATCTGTCTCCAGGTATAGAATTCTTTGCCACTCTGCGCCTGCCCCTTGGCCAGCAGACATGAAGTACCTGCTAAACAGATGACTAATGAAGCCCTCTGGAAAAGGCAACAAGTGAAGATATTTGATCAGTAGCACGGATCTACCCTTCCAGTGCCAGTCAGGGATCCATGTGGAGCTCAGTTTTCTAGAAAAGCAGATGGAGAGAGATTGGTTATGAGCCACTCAGGAGAGGAAGAAACAGTTTGTTCTTTATTTTTTTGGTACCAATCCAAGTCTGATGCTGAGCTTCAGCCCCTGGTGCAGCGTCAGCACTGGGATCCCCAGCTGCAGGGGCACTCAAGCCCTTTTGGTGCAGTGGTGGGGGGCGGGTCAGTGGGCTCTGATCCTCTGTTGACCCCTGAGAAGCCCATGGTCTTCCCCACCTTGCCATCCTCGTGGGAGCACTGGGCTCCAGGCACCAGCAGGGCTGGGCAGGCCATCCTCACCTCCCAATCTCCTAGACTCTCATGCTTTCTTCTCTCCTCGCCCCAAAGGACCCTAGGAAACCCAGCTCTGTCTTTTTAGTGAGTCTACGTTTTTCCAAACACAAGAGGGAGCTGGAGGAAGGGGGGTGGGCAGTGGGGTCCCCTGACGGGATGGAGCTGAGGAGTGGAGGGTAATCTTCCCCGGGATGTCAAGGGACCTGTGGTCTGGAGGCATTCCTATTCTGACTCTGAGACTAGCTCCTCCTTTACCCTTAAGCCTTGGGAGTCGGTTCCCCCTGGCAGGCCCCAAAGCCATTATCCTGTCCTTACCCTGTCCTTTAAAAGGATGGCCCTAAATGCTGAGACTTATGTAATAACAAATGGCAGAGGATCCTTGCTTGATAACTTTTTAAAGGTTATAGACCCATGAAATCTCAAAACCAGGTACTTCTGAGGGGGTGGGGCAGACATCACAGATGTGTGCATGTCCCGTGTCCCTTAAGTCATCAAGTATCTCTCACTTGGAGGCCAGGTCACCAAGTGTCTCTGACCTGAATGCCACATATACCAGCTCTCTCTCACTTGGATGCCAGTTCAACAAGCATCTCTTGGATGGCAGTTCAACAAGCATCTCTGACCTTTGGGAGAAATCTAAACAAGAGGTGAAGAGGGCTGTCTTGTTTATTTTAAAATTTTAATGACATCTTACTGGTTCAAATTTTAAAATATACCAAATGACAGACAACCCGACTTAACTCCCCCAGGCATCCCCAAAGCAGCCTCTGTTCTTGGGCTTGTGGGTACCATGCCTGTGTAGGCAGGAAGGGCAGGCAAGGGAATGCCACCATTACCTGAGAGAGGGTGAGGGAGGCACAGTCCACAATGGCATCTGAGTCCCAAGGACTGAGGCATAGCTGTGCATGGTGATTGACAGGGATACCATATGCCTCGTGGTCACCACCCCCTCCCAGTTGCACTTCCCCACTCCACTGGTGCTTAATGGAATTAGCCCCCAAATAAAGGCCAAATAAGACCCTTGTCCCAAGGTTGGCTTCTTTAAAATGCCAGTGGTCTGGCTGAACAAGTGGAGGACTAGAGATCCCACTGTCATGGTGGAAAATTTGGAAGGCTCAAGTGGAGAGAGTGGCAAGAGTGGAATAGCCTTGGAGTTCAAGTGCCTGCCCATGGTCCCCACCCTCAGTTCAGGCCTTAGCCTTCCTGCCCACCACCTTGTAAAGAGTGGCCAGACAGGCATTCTACAATTCTTGCTGAATTGTGTCAAGCAAGATCTTGCTGAAAACAGACAAAAACAAAACTTCTTGATTGGCTTACTTTTCATGATCAGACCCCTCCTCTCTGCTCTGTCCTCTCCAGCCTCACCATCCTCATCCATCTGCCCTTCGCCACCTCCCCACTCCTCTCCCTCTGCTGGACCCTCTTTCGGCCAGCCCCTGCTCACTCTCTTGTCCACCTGTTCCTGGAAGACCTCCTCACAGGCCCCGCAGAGCACTCAACTCTGGGCCCCCTCTCACTCCAGCTGCCCACACAGCATCCCACAGTGTCCTTTGACCTTGGGCCCCATCTCTCACCACCACCCCATCCCATTCTTAGAAAGGAAACTCCACAGGCAAGGAGGCATCAACTTGCAGGAAAGAGAGCTGTGTGCCCCCTTGGGCTCACAGCTACACTAGCTGCTCCTCCAGGTCCTTCCACAAGGGCTGCCTCTGCAGCCTGTGAGCTGGATCCCTGCATGCAGCAGGCACTCAGTAGGCATTTGTTGACTGACAATGTGGTTGTGGGGCAAGTCTCCAATCCCTTGAGATGAGGTGGGCTCTCCTCTCTTGGAGCAGCCGAGAGGTCCAAGCTAGGCGCTCCTTCCACCTGGCAGAGCCAGTACTGCGAGGCTGGCTCCTCAGCCCCTCTGCACACTGCCCAGGTCAGGTTTCCATCCGCCATCATCAGGCAGATGTCAAGCTTGAAGGGGCAGCAGTAATTTGGACAATTACGGCTGCTATTATTGCTTCCTTTCCTTAAACAGAGGACTAAATTACTCAGACACAACCACCAGCTCCCCATGGCCAACGAGACATGCAGGGGTGGGGAAGGGGCACTCGAGTTTGGGGCACATGGGAGGGGGGTTGTTGCAGAAACAACCCATCTGCTGGTGATTGTTCAGTCTGATTGCCTACCATGTGATATTGGTGCTCACTTTGCCCTGGGACTGGCAGTGCAATTTTCTGAAGACTCGTGCCCAGCAGGAGGGCTGGCCAAGCTCATACAGTCTGTCACTGCAGGATGGGGTGAAAGCAGGTCTGTTTTGAGTCCTAAGTCAAGAATGAGGTCTCCTCTTCTGAATCCTAGAGCAGGTGTGGCTCTGGGGCTGAGTGGAGGCTGAATGAGGGGCACTACTTAAGAGTATGACCTAGTTTCATTCAGATAGATAGACAGAGGATAGATATAGATAGATAAATAGACTGTAAATAGAAAGATAGCTGATAGATAGATGATAAATAGATAGAGATAAGTAACAGATGATAGATACATACATAGATAAATGATAAATGGAAAGATAAATTGCAGGTAAATGTACAAGGAGATGACAGATATGTAGGTAAATGATGTATGTACATATACATATGATTCCATTTATATAATATTCAAGAACAGGCAACAATTATCAATGATAATAGAAGACAAAATATTGATTACATCTGTGGGGAAGGGTGCTGACTGGAAGGTGCTGGCAACAGTTCATGATGTGAATGTACACTTAAAGAAAAAGCCATTTGAGTTGGGCACTTTCTTGTATATGTACGTTATTTCTCGATTTTTTTAAATGCTAAAATATTTTGACTCCAAAAATGCAATGTGAAGACTTTGCCTTTATACTAATTAAGTTTTCATCTCACAGTTTCAAACCATGTAACCATTGTTCCAAAACATTAAAAGAATTTTGACTCTGATTCAATTATCACTGGTATTAGTTATATGTATGACTTAAATAGAATAGGGACTGAACCAAGAACATAATATTTGGCACTGGAGAATTCCAACAAACTCCTTGTGTTGTTTAATTCAACTATGTAATATATTTTCTTATCATAAAGTTATCATGAAAAGTGTTGTCAAGTGATTCACTGAAATAAAGATAGACTATGTCTCATTGCTCTTGCAAGTAATACTATAAGAATCCCCTTTATTCGCAGTTTTACTTTCTGTGGTTTCAGTTACTTATGGTCAACTGCAGCCTAAAAATATTAAATAAGAAATTATAGAAATAAACACTTCATAGATTTTAAATCGCATACCATTTTGAGTACCTCACTTTATCTCATCAAGTCGGCATTGTATTATCTGTACATCATCACGAGAAGAAGAAATGTGAGTACAGTACAACAAAATATTTTGAGAGAGAAAGCCTGCATTCACATAACTCTTATTATAGTATATTGTTTTAATTGTTCTATTTTATTATTAATTTTTGTTGTGAATCTCAGACTGTGCCTAATTTAGAAATTAAACTTTATTATAGGTAAGCATGTATAGGTAAAAGCATAGTATATAAAGGGTTTGGTACTATCAGTGGTTTTGGACATCCACTGAAGGTCTTGGAACATATCCCACAGATAAAGAGAGATTACTGTATTTTACTCATATTTTCCCTTCTTTTATATACTTACAGATATGTTTATGCTTATTCTATCAATTACCAAAAGAGATGTGTCAAAAACTTCTACTATGATTGTGACTTATCTCTTTTTCTTTTCAATTTGTCAGTTTTGGTTTTATATATTTTCAGTTCTATTATAAGGTGATTACAAATTTAAAACAGTAAAATTAAATCATATTATGAGATAGCCCTCATTATTTTTAATTTTATCTATTAATGTTTTTTTTTTTGGCCTGGTATTGGATTATTTTTGAATAGTTTGAAAGATATATTTTTGTATCCTTTTTACTTCTTAACCTTTTAATCAAGGGGTTATTTCTTGTAAGCAACATATTGTTGAATTTTTTTTATCCAGTCTGGCAATCTTTATCTTTTAATTAGGATATTTAGTCTATTTATAATTGATATAATTACTGATATATTTGGATTTAAATCTCCCATTTACTATTTTTTAAATTGTCTCACCTGTTTCAGTTTTTTCTGCTTCCTTGCTTTATTTTGGACTTCAGTTTTCCATTCTTTCACTCTATTAGCTTCTTAGTTATACAATACCTCTGTCGACTATTCTTTTTGTAGTAACCATAAAGATTACAATATATAACCCTATTTTATTAAAATATAATTTAAATTTGTATTTTTCCCAATCACTAGACAGTGTGAAGATCTTAGAACACATTAATTTCATTTATCCCCTTATATCTCTTGTACTATTGTTGCCATTCACTTTAATTATAAATAATTTTTATTTTTAATTTTAAGTTGATAATAGTAGATTCACATGCAGTTGTATAAAATAATACAGAGATCCAGAGCACCCTTTATGAAGTTTCTCCCACTGATAACATGTTGCAAAACTATATAGTACAATATAACAACTGGGAGATTGACACTGATAGTCAAGCTACAGAACATTTCCACCACAAGGATCTCTTGTATTGTTCTTTTAGAGTCACACCCAGCTCCCTCCTGCAGCACACTCTGGTTTCCTTTTAGGAGTACATTTGTTTAAATAAAAATGGAGCAGGTTTAAATAAAATACTACAAAATAATAGTAAAGACAGTATGCTGATACTGCAAAAATCAGTAAGAAATTTCACAAATGAGTGAAGTTTGAAAAACACTAACTAAAATGTTTAGAACTGGCACTAGCTGGGCTGAGTTATGACATGAGGGGCAAAGCGGTAGCAGGAAGATGGCATGTCAAGAGGTCCTGACGTTAGAGCAAGCTTGGCCAGTGTGGCTGGAGGGCAATGTGAACATTAATAAAGCAATCCTCAACTAAAATTGGAGTTAGGAAGGCCTGTGGAGGGAGCTTTCGGGTCCTACCATCTATGTGAATTACCCCAAACAGGAAGACATCAATTGCAGATTCTAACAGGAAAAAATGCACCTGGCACTCCCAAACAAGAAGTGCTACTACTTTACTACTCAGGCAGGAAGAAGATTTTCCTCTTGCCCAGCTACAAGCCCAGCTAATTAAAACACTGCAGCCCAGCAAATGAGAAGCCATTGTCATCTGAACTATTACTTTCCTCCAATGAACTTTTATTTTTCTCTTGCTGATGACTTTCTGTCCCACCCTTCTTTGTATGCCTTCTATCTTATATAACCCCTCAGATCATCTCTCTGCTTGATAGATGAGATGCTGCCTGCTTCACCATAAAGCCAATTAGGTCTTCAAATTTGCTCAGTTAAATTTTGTTTTTAAACAGTAGTGAGTGGAGGGAGGAGAGCACTGGCTCACTTTCTTCGCCCTGAGGGGCTCCTATGGCCCCAGGCTACCAATTAATGCTCACAAACCTAGGTTCCAGAGGGGCACCTGTGAACCCAGGGGCTCAGTGGGGCCCAACACCAGGCTGACTACCAATGTTGCAGGCTTTTAGGTCACCCCAGTATCAGGCTGTGCAAGAATTCCATCAACAAGCCACCCATGAGCATCACCATGTGGCCCACCCAGAATCTCTGGACAGGCTTACTGGTGAAGAACTTTCTGTACCAATCTGTACAAAATAAAAGAGGTGCTTACAACCTCAAATTTTCAGATACAAATTCTAGGCCACAAGGATAATAAATAATCAAGAAAAAGATGCCACTAAAGGAAATTAATGACTGAACATAAAGAAATAGAGATCTATAAACTGTCTAACAAATAATTCAGAATAATCTTAAAGAAATCTAGTAACAACAAAAAAAACTAAAAAAAAAATAGAAAAAATGAAGTCAATAGGGAAAGAAAAATCATTAAAATAAACAAGAAGAAATCCTAGAGTTGAGGACTACAATGACTCAACAGAAAAATTCAAAAGAGAGCTTCAACAACAGACTCAACCAAGAATAAGAAATATTTAGTAAACTAGAAGACAGGTCATTTGAAATCAATGAATTAGAGGAGCAAAAAGAAAAAATGAACAAGAAAGTGAAGAAAATTTACATGAATTACGGGATTTCATTAAAGAAATATTTATGCATTATTGGAGTTCCAGGAGAAGACTGGAGAAAGGAGCAGGAAGCTTATTTAAAGAAATAATGACTGAAAACTTCCCACACCTGGGAAAGATTTAGATATCCAGGTTCATGATTTTTTAAAAGCTGCAAGTGAAAAAAAATTTCTCACATATAAGAAAATACTCATAAGGTTACCAGCAAATTTCTCAACAGAAACCTTGTAGGCCAAGAAAGAGGAATGATATATTCAAAGTGCTGGCAGAAAAAATACCTGCCAGCCAAGAACACTCAGCAAAGTTGTCTTTCAGGAATGAAGGATAAATAAAGACTTTTTCAAACAAACAAAAATTAAGGGAGTTCATCACCACTAGACCTGCCTTACAAGAAATACTGAAAGTTTTTAAGCTAAAATGAAAGAATGCTAATTAGTAACAGGAAGACATATGAGAATATAAAACACTGATAAAGTTAAGTAGATAGTCAAATTCAGAATATTCTAATACTGTAATGTGGTAGTATATTAATCACTTAAATCTAGTATAAAGGTTTAAAGGGCAAAAATATTAAAATAACTATAACTACAGTAATTTGTTAATGGATCCACATTTTTTTTTTTTTTTGTCTACAGCACCTGATCTTCCTAGGTGGTTTCCCATTCAAGTACTAACCAGGCTTAACCCTGCTTAGCTTCTGAGATCAGATAGGATTGGGCTTGTTCAAATTAGTATGGCCATAGACAAATCTACAATCTAAAAAGAGGTAAATTATCACATCAAAAATATAAATAATCGAGTAGGTAAAAGGGTAGAGTTTTTGTATGCAATTAAAGTTAAGTTGTTATCAGCATAAAATAGACTGTTATATCTGGAAGAAGTTTTGTGTAAGCCTCATGGAAACCACAAATGAAAAACCTAAGCAGATATACAAAAGAGAAAGATAAATATTTAAAAAGCATACAAATAAGAAAACTTATCAACTCACAAAGAAAGATAGCAAAAGAGAAAGAAACAAACAAAGGAACTACAAAACAGTTAGAATTAGCAAGTCCTCATCTATAAATGAATACTTTAAATATAAATTTATTAACTTTTCCAGTCAAAAGGCATAGAGAGCCTGAATGGATTATAAAACAAGAAGTACAGAGACTCATGGAAAAGGACAATAGACTAGTGGTTACCAGAGGGTGGGGCGGGGAAGTAGATGGGGTAAAAGGGGTCAAATATGTGGTGACTGAAAGAAATCTAACTATGAGTAGTGAATACGCAATGCAATATATAACTTACTGTTGAATTGTACATTTGATATTTATTGGATTTTGTTAATCAATGTCATCAAAATAAATTTTAAAAGAAAAACAAGAACACCCACTTTGTGCCTTTTATGGGATCAGTAGTGATGGCCCCTCTTTCATTTTTGATATTAGTAATTTGTGTCTTTTCTCTTTTCTTCATTTGATCTTTAAAAAAAAAACAAATAGTTTTTGGTTTTGTTGTCTTTTCTCTACTGTTTTCCTTTTTTTCAATTTCATAGATTTCTGCACCAATATTTACTATTCTTTTCTTCTGAAAAATTTGGATTTAATTTGTTCTTCTTTTTCTAGTTTTTTTAAAGTAAACATTTAGATTATTGATTTTAGGTTTTTTTTCTTTTCTAATATGTACATTTAATGCTATTTTTTCCTTTAAGCATCTCACAGATTTTGATATTTTGTTTTCATTTTTATTTAGTCCAAAATATCTTAAAATTTCTCTTGAGATTTCTTCTTTGACCATATGTTATTTAAAAGTGTTTTGTTTACTCTAAATACTTGTAAATTTTTCAGCTTTGTTTCTGTTATTGATTTACAATTAATTCCATTGTGCTCTGGGCACATACTTTGTATGATTTCTACTCTTTTAAACATGTAGAGGTGTGTTTTATGGCCCGGAATATGTTCTATTTTGATTAATGTTTCATGTGAGTTTGAGAAGAATGTATATTCTGCTATTGTTGGATGAAGTAGTCAACAGATGCCAATTATATCCAGTTGATTGATGGTGCTTTTTCATTCAACTATATCCTTACTAATTTTCTGCCCCCTGAAGCTGTGAATTACTAATAAAAGAGTAGATGTGTTGAATTCTCCAAATATGCTAGTGGAGTTGTTTATTTCTCTTTGCAGTTCCACCTGTTTTGCTTCATATATTTTGAAGCTTAGTTTTAAAGTGCAAACACATTAAGGACTGTTATGTGTTCTTGAAGAATTGACCCTTTATCGTACGTAGTGTCCCTCTTTATCCCTGATGATTTCTTTATTCTGAAATCTGTTTTGTCTTAAATCATGTAGATATTCCAGCTTTTTAAAATTAGTACTAGCATGGTACATCTTTCTCCTTCCCTTTACTTTTGTATCTATATCTTTATATTTCAACTGGGTTTCTTGTAGCACACGTAGTTGGATCTTCTTTATTACCCACTCCTACAGTTTCTATCTTTTAATTGGTGTATCTAGACTATTCATTTTAAAATGATTATTTATATAGTTGAGTTAACATTTACCAAACAATTCATTGACATTGTTCCGTTTCATTTTATTTTGTCTTCTACTCTCTTTCTGTCTTCTCTGGTTATAACTGAACATTTTATATGGTTTCATTTTCTTTCCTTTCTTAGTATATTAATTATATGTCTTTTAAAAAAATTTAGTGATTTCTCTAGTGTTTGCAATGTACATTTACAACTAAATTAAGTTCACCTTCACATAATGCTATACTGCTTCATGGGTACCTTATAAGAGAGTATTCCCAATTTCTCCTTCCCATCCCTTATAAAATTGCTGTTATTTAGGTGAGTATACTCACCTAATTGTTGCTATTATTATTTTGAACAAATTATCATGTGTTAAATCAATTAAGAATAAGGATAAAATATTTTATTTTACCTTTATTTATTCCTTCTCTAACACTGTTCCTTTCTTTGTGTAGATCCAAGTTTATGAACTATATTAGTTTTATTTTCCCTGAAGAACTTTTTAAACATTTCTTGGAAAGCAAAACTACTACAACAAATTTCCTCAATTTTTGTTTGACTGAGAAAGTCTTTATTGTTCTTACTTTTGAATAATAATTTTACTAGATAGAGAATTTTAGTTTGGCATTTTTTTCCAATACTTTATATATTTCACCTCACTCTCTTCTTACTTGCATGGCTTTTGAAGAGAAGCCCAGTGTAATTCTTATCCTTGTTCTTCTATATATAATGTGTGTCCCTCCACCTCTCCATGGCTTTCTTCGGTATTTTCTCTTTGTCTTTGATTTTCTGCAATTTGAATATAACATACCTAGCTGTAGATTTTATAGTATTTATCCTGCTTGGTATTCTCTAGCTTTTTGGATCTGTGGTATGGTGTCTGCCATTAATTTTGGAATAGTCTCAGCTAATTATTACTTCACATATTTCTTCTGCTCCTTTTTCTTTCTTCCCCTTCTGGTATTCCTATTATGCATACGTTATAGTTTTTGTAATTGTTTTACAGTTCTTGGATATTCTGTTCCATTTCTTTCAATCTTTTTTCCTCTTCGATTTTCAGTTTGGGATACTTTTATTTGCATATCTTCACACTCCGTGATTTTTTTCCTCAGACACGTCCAGTCTTAAAGCCCATAAAAGGCATTCTTTATTTTTGTTACAGTGTTTTTGATTTCTGGAATTCCTTTTGATTTTTTTTAGAGTTTTTTAAATCTCTCTGCTTACATTCCCCGTCTGTTCTTTCATGTTATACACTTTTTCCATTAAAGGCCTAACCAATTAATCATATTTATTTTAAACTCCTGATCTAATAATTTCAAAACCGTTACCATATCTGAGTCTGGTTATGACGCTTGCTTTCTTTTCGTACTATGTGCAAGTTTTTTGTTTTGTTTTGTTTTGTTTTTGTCTTTTCGTATGCATTGCAATTTTTTATTGAAAACTGAACATTATGTTTCAGGTGAAAAGAACTGAGATAAATAATTCTTTAGTGTGAGATTTTATGTTTATCTGTAAAAGAATTGGGCTGTGTTTACTATTTGTTCCAGTCATAAGTGTTAGACGTTCAAATTCCCACATGTCTTTGTTCTTGTCTCCTCCATTGTTTTTGGGTTTCCCTAGAGACTGACTTCTTAAATAGGTTTGAGTCTTGCAGTTCTTTCAGCTATAATTTCCTGTTACTATACAGGAACCTTATTGATTAGTGATAAGTGTTGGGAGAGGGAAGGCATTCTATAGTTTTTTGACAAGTATCAGTTGTCTAGTGAGCTCACGTCTCCAGGCTTTGACCTTCACCAGGGTTTCTCAGCTTCATCCCTTTAGGTGAGACTGGAAGGCTAAAATGGGCTGGACTTGAGTATTTTCATTTCCTCAAGTCTGTGAAGTTCTGGAAAAACTAAAGTTGGCTAGGTTCTGGTAAAATAGTTTCTTGGAGGGAAAGTCTTTATTAGGGAAATTAGAATGTTCTGGGTTACATTTACCCTTCCCCTGCTGAAAGTATGAGGGTATTTTTCTCCAATCTTCATCTTAAGAACCTGGTATGGCTTCTGGAGACAGAATTCATGAAAGTGGGGCTCCCCCTACCTCTGACCCTCCAGGAGCTTTTATCTCTCAAGCTAGTGCATGCTCGGTCACTAGCAATTAGTCACTTATCTCAGTGTTCCTACCAGTTGCTGACTCTAGCAGTGGTTCCAGCTCATGATAAGCTATGATTCTGTTTATCTACCTCAGTCTCCAGTTTTCAAGACAGCTGTTTTTCCTTGTGACCACTGATCATTTTACTGTCTCCATAGTTTCATCTTTTCCAGAATGTCATTTAGTTGGACTCATACAATAAGTTATCTTTTCAGATTGGCTTATTTCACTTAGCATTTTGCATTGAAGTTTCCTCCATGTCTTTTTATGGCTCAATCAATCATTTTTTTATTTCTTAGAGCTGATTAATATTTAATTTTGTGGATGTACCACAGTTTATCCATTCACTTATTAAAAGACTTCTTGGTGGCTTCCAGTTTGGGGCAGTTATGAATAAAGCTACTATAAATATTGATGTGCAGGATTTGGTGTAAACATAAGTTTTTAAGTTATTTGCATAAGTACTTAGAGGAGTGATTGCTGGTTCTTATGGTAAGAGTATGTTTAATTTTGAAAGAAACTGACAAACTGACTTCCAAAGTGGCTGTAATTTTTTACATTCCCACCAGCAATGAATGAGAGTATCTATTGCTTCATATCTTTGCCAACATTTGATGTTGTCTTTGCCTTCATTTTCAACAATATTTTTGCCGGGTATAGAATTCTAGGTTAACAATTTTTTCTTTCTGTCCTTTAAGAAGTTTCCCCTTTATTTTCTGGTTTGCATAGATTCTGACAAGAAGTTTGCTATTTTTCTTAGCTATGTTCTGTATGTAATGTTTCTTTTCCTCTTAGGATTTTCCCTTTACAATCGTTTTTCAGAAATAAGATTATGATATGTAAAAGATATGTTTTTGAAGTTAGAGCTAACAGGTTATTGGTGATAGATTAGATATGATAAGTCAAGAAAGAATAGCACTGAAGACGTTGCCAAGAATTTGAGTTTGAGCAACTGGAAGGATGAAGTGCAGTTTGCTGAGAATGGGAAGATAGCTGGTGCAAGCCATGGGAAATCACAGTTTGGTTGAGTCAGAGATGAAGAAAGTGTGTCCCTTGGGCTGTCTCAGAAGCACAGCCATGGAAAAGAATTATGGTGCAAGTAGCTTATTTGAGAGGTGATCCTAGGCAGCACAAAAAGAGGAGAAGGACATAAGGCAAGGCAGGGAAGACACAAACAGAGGGCGAGTTGTCAAGAAAGTTACTGCTGTTGGCAACTGGAGTTTACTCCAACGGAAAATTCTAGGAGCCAATGTAGAACATGCTTCTCAGATGTAGCCAACCCAAGGAACAAAGGAAGTGAGGTATCAATCCCCTAGTTTCCATCATTCGTTAGTCAAGGGCTGGTCCTGAGGGGCAGTAGTCCACAAGTACTTCTGACCTGCCTCACACAGACAAAACAAGACCCTAGGAGCAGAAGACCTCAGATGGACTTGCAGGTGCTAGCAGTTATGTGCAGGCTGTTGAGGTCCAAAGGGGTAGGGGGAGGGGCTGGGTGGTGAACCAGAGGATAGTCACCTATCAGCTGCTCATGATTCAGGGTTTTCCAAATTTGGGAGTGAAAGGGAACATCCATAATACCTTCTGATGACTTGGGTGTTTGCTTGGAATCTCCTCCACTATCTCATTTAACCCTTGGCAGGTATGGTGGCTCCTTGCAGAGACCTCAACAGCAGCCCAGGATGATGAAGCTCCCAACCCCTAGCCCCACTGTCAACTGACAGATGTGCATGCAGAGAAGTCTATACTCACCATTACATTTCATCCTCACCATACACGTGAGGGAGTTAGTATCATTCCCATCTACATCTCATAGAAAAAATGGAGGCTCAGAGAGCTGTAATGACTTATTTAAGGCCACACAGTGAGGAAGCTGGAGCCAGGCTGACACCAGCCCACCTGAAACAAGAGCCTTTCCCCTACCTGTGTCACTACTGCTCAGGAACCCAATGCCCCAGCTTCCACTGTCCAGAAATGAGAGTGTCAGACAGAGCAATGGCTCCTATTCATCACCACATCTTATGAACTAAAAACAATGTTCATGAGGTCATTTCCATGGGCTTTGGGGTTAGCTGTGTAAATATTTGGCTCTCTTCTCAGCCAAGCTCCTCAGGGTGCTGACGTTAAACACACTCCTTCAGGAAAAATGCAATTGGTCTCAGGAAGCCCCTGGGGTTCGGCTCTCAGAGGGTGTCTGCTCAGGCTAATGTTTGACAACACAAAGCCCATTTTTCCTATGACTTTTTCTCATTTAAGACAAGAAAGATTGCCCTCTGCGCGCCAACATACATACTCACCAGTCATTAATACACAGGCATTTAAAAACATTTGTGATCAGAAAGGTCTG
>NW_011889404.1:301890-302263 GCF_000151845.1 Pteropus vampyrus
TATTATATTTGTAATGGTAACCACACATTATAGAGTCAAAACTGAAGCATATAATATAAAACAAGAAGAATCAGAGGCAAAATCCAAAAAAGTCAACAAAAATAAAGAAAACAGAAACATAAGGACAAGTAGGCAATGGCAACACTGAGCTACCAAAAAGCAAAAGATAAAATGGCTGTAATAAGACCTCATATTTCAATAATCACCTTAAATGTAAATGGACTGAACTCACCAATAAGCAGGCACAGAGTTGCAGAACGGATCAAAAACTAAAACTCAACCTATGCTGCCTCAAAGTGAAAGGGTGGAAAATAATAATTCAAGCAAATGGCATTCAGAGAAAAGTGGGAGTAACAGTACTAATATCGGATGA
>NW_011889404.1:302313-308504 GCF_000151845.1 Pteropus vampyrus
CCTTGTGTCATTTCCTGTGGCTGCAGTACCCAAGTACCAGAGACAACAGACACTTATTCTCTCTCAGTTCTGATAACCTGAAGTCCAAAATCAGCAGGCTGTGCCCACTCTGGAGACAAGGGAAGGATTTTTCCTTGCCTCTCCCAGCTTTGATGGTCACCAGCAATCCTAGCCTTCTTTGGCTAGCAGCTGCAATGCTCCAATCTCTGTATCCATCGACACTTGGCCTCTCCCCAATGTACCCGTGGCCGTGTTTCCTCTTCTTATAAGGACACCCATCATGTTAGGTTAGTGCCACCCTACTCCAGTATGACCGCATCTTTACTAAGTGCATCTATAATGATTCTGTCTCTAAATAAGTCCACATTGTGAGGTCCTGGGAGTCAGAACTTCAACATAACTTTTTGTGGGGGACACAGTGATGAGAAATGGCAGATTGTGGGCAGGCCCAATTCAGGAAGTGAAGGTGGCCATCATGTGGGGATAGAGTCTGTTCCTGGAGAGCCACAGCTTACCAGCACCCCCAATGCTGTGGGGAGACCCCCAGAGCGTCCCAACTGCAGAGCTACTCTGCAGGGAAGAAGAGTCCTGAACCAGGAAGAGAAGCTGTCTGTGCTCCGGGACAGAGGCTGGGTCCCTGGCAAGACGCCTGAGGATGAAATGGAAGGATCTGGAATCTAGAGCGGCTTGTCTACATTGTTAACCTCAAGCCTCCAGGAGTTTTCTTAACAAGTGCATTTTGGTGTATTGGGAAGGTTCTAGGTTCATGCTAGAGTGAAAGGTGCAGGGTGGGAGGTGGAAATTGGGACATCCAGAGTGAACTGATGGGATAGGGTCAACATCAGAAAATTTTATCACAAATTCTTTGTTCATTCTGTGGCTAGATCTGGAGGATGACATCATAGAGTCTTGTGAGGGTGGGGCTGGAGAGGACTCAGCTGGTGGAGGGAGAAGAGCCCAGGGGCCTATGGGAAGGAGAGAGACCTGGAGGTGGCTAGAGAAAAGAATGCCTGGGACCCATGAGGCTCAGGGATGGAGAAGAGGGCACTGGAATCCCCGAAGTGCGGAGAACTTTTCAGATGTAGCTTCAAAATCTCCTTTTTAATAACATTGAGTTCATAGAAGTGATTATTTATAACTTGTATGTGAAATGTAAGGCAGACCAAGAAATGAGCACTATATTTCCCCTGGAGCCTCCTGGTCTTACCTCCCATCCTTCCAACCAGACATGACCACTGCCCTGAATTCTGTGTGACCCTTCCCTTGTTCATTCAGACACAATTTCGCCACCTGTGTGTACTATCCCTAAATGACATAGTGTGTCATCTCACACAAGTCAGACTTTACATAAATGCAACCACATGATTTATATTCTTTTGTGACTTGGGTAAGTATGCAGTTGTAGTTAATTCTTCCTCTATACTGCTTTGTTTGCACGGTATGAATATGCACTGTATGCATCTTGCCAGGGGACAACTTTGCTGCTATGAGAAGTTTCCTGGGGATACTCCTGTGCCTGTATCCCGGTGCTTATGTTTGGGCACTTTCCCAGGAGCGGATTTGCAGGAGCTCAGGGTGGGCATCTGTCAGCTTGGCCAGCTAATGGCAAACTGATTTTCCAACTGCTGGACAGCTCCACATGCCCTCTGACAGGATGGAGGTCCATGCTGTATCCAGCCTCACCCACCCTGGCACCATCAGACTCTCTTTGAGTTCTCATCCTTTTCAGAATTGTCCGAATGTTGTTTATAAATGTCACAAAATAAATAGGAAAAAAGACAACAAAGCAATTTATAATTCCATACAAATCAAAACTAAAGAAAGGGAAGGGCGAAAAATTGGAGAAATGTTTTTTGAAGGTGAACAAGGTGAGATCCTTACCCTCTGAAGCAGCTGGTATTCTAGATGGAACCCCTCTGAAATGGCCCTGTTGGCTGATCCAGTCAAGGGCTCTAAGGTAAGGAAACAAGACTATATTTTTCATATTAGTTCTTTCAGTCAAATCCACGGCCACCCCCTTTCTTTGGAATCACTACTTCATTCTTTTCAATCTTGTGGGCTCCCACAGTATGGCCACTTCTCTGAGCCTGGGCTTCCAGTGTCTACTGAGTGAGAAGCTCAGCTGTCCCTGCAACCCCATGCTGCGGATGAGGAAGCTGAGGTTCAGGGGAGACAGGACTGGAACCTAGGCAACAAGTCCAGAGGCCTTGGGACTCATGGTCCTCGGCTGCCTCATGCAGGCCTGGGGACGAGGGGGCGGGAGTCTGGATGTCTGGCTGGAGCGGGAGTTCTCTTTTTGTCCCCTGGAAGAGGCAGTAAGTTTGTTGCCCATAGATTTTAGGGAGCACCTAAGATGGTGACCACCACAGAATAGGGGCTCAGTTCAGTAGATTCCCCACGGTCCTTGCTTAGCAACAAGAAGCCACAGTTGTCACTATCTGAGTGTGTCTGTGGGGAGCCCTTTGCTCTCCATGTCCTCAGATGCCCCTCTGTGCAGGGGGTAATCCCATTAGCCTGAGGGTCATGCTGAACCAGAAGGCAAGGCCCGTGGTCCTCCAGGCATGGGCACAGGTACTGAGAGTGGGGCTCGATCCCACAGTTCAACTGGACCTCACTGGCCTTAGCATCTGCACAGGGTCTGCTCCAGAAATATCTTTAAAACAAGAAATCATATCTGTGTGAATCAAGTGAAGAGGCCCAGAAGGAGGACATAAGAAAGGAAGCCAATACCATCCCTGGGGCAGGAGGCTGCAATGGAATCTGGAGGCTGCAGAGAGAAGGGCAGCCAGAAGGCAGGAGGATGGCAACCTCAGGACCACACCTATGACAGGTAGGAGGTGGGAGCAGATGGTAGTCCTCAGAGGATCATGTGGGTCTGGTGCTCTGGGCACTCTGGGGCAAAGAGGGCTGTTGTAGTAGCCCTGTAGGGCAAAGAGTCTGCACTCCGCCCAGGCCTAGAGTGTCCAGGAAGGATAAGGAGAGGCCCTTGACAGGGGTGGGCAGCTGCCCACCTCTCCAAAAGCTTCTGGCACCTCAATACTCTGGAGCTGGTCACCTCTCCCTGGGGTCACTTGGGCTGTGACTGCATGTGGTCTGGACTATTATTGTAGCCGGGCTTTTTGAGCACCAGCTGCACTAGGAATGTCACAGGAGGAGGGGCTTTTCTTGCTCTCAGCTTGCCAGTGCCACATGAGACCCCCAGGCTGGGGGTGCCTTTTTCAGGCCTGCCCCCTGGTGGAGACTTCTTGGATGCCCCTGGACTCTGCATTAACCTTTCTGGCCCCTTGAGTTGGGGCGTGGCCCCTTGAGTTGGGGCATGGTCCCTTAAGGGGTGGCCTTCCTTGTGTCAGTGGATGGAGCCTCAGGAGATAGAGGAGGCAAACCCCTGGGACAGAGAGATGAGGAGCACTCTCTCCTGATGAATGTGTCCAGGTGAGCCTTCCCAGGTAAATGCTCCAAGGCCAAGGTTACTATTATTCTTAGAATGGAACACTGCCCTCTGGACCTGCTTCTCCTCAGTGCAGAAAGCTGGATTTAACCGATCCTCACAGCAATGCTCCAAGACTCCAGCAGCTACTGAAATCAACCTACGTGTGCCCCAGGAATGATGGGGTGCCAGGTAGCAAAGTTGTATGAAGGAGAGGGCTGAGAAGAAAGCAAAGCAGAGGAGGTGGACTGGCTGGCAGGTTCCTCTCACGCGAAGGGGCCACCTGCACTGGGAAGCAGCAAAGGGGGCTATGACACGGATGATATGCCTATAGGCTCACTGTGCCAGCACCTTCTAGAGACTTCTTCTACCTGTTTAGCAGGATGGCCTTGTGAAGCTGGTGCAGAGAGCAGCTGAGGTGGCGAGGAGGGAGCCTGAGTAAAGGCCGACTGCCGACTCCTTCTCCAGCCCAGCTGCCTCACTCCAGCATAGCCTACACTGTCATCACCTGCCTCTTAGCCTTGGTTCTCTTGGGGGAGGACAGACAACAGCACCCACCTAGCCTGGTGGAGATGTGAGTCCCAGTCCCTGCCACAGCCAGGTGGGGACATCGTGCTCTGGGAGATTTCCATGGGCTGACCAGCCCCTCGCCCTAACCTGCCTCTAACCCCGGCCTCTAGCTGTTTATCCTCAAGTGTGTGAAGAAGTCATAAACTGTGGAGCCTGCTCAGGTATTTATTTTAGTTAGTAAAAATGCCTTGGACTTTGCCAAGAGCCATTTGACTTTAATTGGAAACTTTTGAGGCATTAAGAATGTGCCGAGGTTTCAGATGTGTCCGAAGGCTCCACAATCATCGATCATGTGAGCACTGCTTTGGACCAGGTGGAACGAAGACAGCCTTTTAGCAAATCCACCTCCTTAATGGACTCATTTGTAACTTTCTGCAATGCTGGGCGGCGTCTCTCCCCAGCACTCCATGAACACCAGCCAGAGCATTTAAAAGCAGTGAACATCTGGTGACTGTAAATGAGGAACCCAGAAAAAACAAAACACGACATAAACAAAAGGCAGCTGGGGGAGGGCGAATGGGATGCCCCCCATTCTGTGGTCAGAGCAGACATTTCCCCTACAGTGTGCAGGAAGCTAGGGGAGAGGCACCATCTGTGGTTACTCTGAGAAATGTTATCCCAGCAGCTTTGTTTATGGAGGACTTACTGGGTGCCAGACTTGGTCAGGAGGCCGTGACCAACTGCTCTGGCCCCATCCATGACATCTTCCCACTGGCCTTTCTCAGCCTCCCCACCTACTCCCCACACCAACCCTCTGCATCGCAAGTCCTTTGCTCAAGCTCTTCCTTGTGCCTGGAGCACTCCCCCTTCTTCTTCTAATCTGTATAGTCAGCTATGGCTGTATAACAAATTATCCCAAAACTTAACTTATAATTGTAAACCCTTATTATCACACAGTTTCTGAGAGTGAAGAAACCAGAAGCAGCTTAGCTGGGTGGCTCTGATTCAGGGTCTCCTGTGAGGTTGCATTCAAGCTGTTGGCTAAGACTAAGTCTCATATGAAGGCTGAACTGGGGCTAGAGGATCCACTTACAAGTTCACTCATATGGCTGTGGACAGAAGGCTCAGATCCTTACCACATGCACCTGTCCCCAGGGCTGCCTGAGTGTCTTCACAATGTGGTAACTGGCTCTCCTAGAGTAGGTGATCCAAGAGAGAGTTGGTACAGAAGACTCAGTCTTTTATGACCTGATTTTGGAAGCAATATACCATCACTTATGCCACATTCTGTTGTACATTGAGTTGAATGATGTCTCTCAGTATTTATTTGTACCCAGAACCTTGCAATGTGAAATTATTTGGAAATAGTGTCTTTGCAGATATAATTAGTTAAGACAGGTCATTCTGGAGTATGCTGGGCCCTCCAATGACTGATGTTTTTATAAGATGGCCATTAGAAGGCCATGTGTAGACACAGAGACACAAAGGAGACACAGGGAGGAAGGCCATGTGATAATGCAGGGAGATATTGGAATGGTGCATCTACACACCAAGGATTGCTGGCAGCCACCAGAAGCCAGGAAAAAGCCATGGAACATATTGTCCCACAGACCCTCCAGAAGGAACCAACCCCGCCAACAACTTTATTCCAGACTTTCAGCCTCCAGAACTGTGAGAAAACAAATTTTATTATTATTATTTATGCCTACAGCACCTGGTCTTCTTAGGTGGTCTCCCATCCAAGTACTAACCAGGCCCGACCCTGCTTAGCTTCAGAGACCAGACATCAGGTTTGATCAGGGCAGCATGGCCAGAGACCATGAACCATGGCTCCACTGGGGAGTGAACCCAGACCTTCTGCGTATAAAGCAGACGTGCTAACCGCTACACTATGGAACCACGTCCAATTCTTATTGTTTTAAGACCCCCAGTTTGTGGTACTTTGTTATGGTAGCCCTAGGAGACTAATACGTGTTGGTCACATGCAACTCTGGTCAGTGTAGGAAGGATCATGAGACTGTGAGTAATAGGAGGTGGGAACATCAGGGCTGCCTACCACATTGTCTAAGCTACTCCATTCATTCTCCAGGCCTCAGTGACTATGGATTCTTCCAGGAGATATGTACGCCCTGAACTCTTGTGCCCTGGGCAAGTTCCTGGAGCATCCAGAACTCCTTAGTACCACACTCCAACTTGGGTTGTTTTCACAGTCTTTCTGTCCTACTTGACTGTAAGGTCCAAAGTAAGGGCAGTT
>NW_011889404.1:313599-316290 GCF_000151845.1 Pteropus vampyrus
TCATTACAGGCCTATCTCCAAAAGCAAGAACGAACCCAAATAAACAACCTAACACTTTATCTTAAGAAACTAGAAAAGGAAGAACAAATGAGGCATAAAGTCAGCAGAAGGAAAGAAATAATCAAAATTAGAGCAGAAATAAATGAAATAGAAAAAATTAATACAAGATGAGCTGGTTCTTTGAGAAGGTTAACAAAATTGACAAACCCCTGGCTAGACTCACTAAAGAAAACAGAGAAAGGACACAAATAAAAGCAGGAATGAAAGAGGGGAAATTACGACTGACTGTATTGCAGAAATACGAAGGATTATGCAAGAATATTATGAAAAAGTATATGACACCAAATTTAATAACCTAGAAGAAATGGACCAGTACTTAGAAAAATACAATCTTCCCAGACTGCATTAAGAATATCTGGAAAATCTAAATAGACTGATTAGCAGCATGGAAATTAAAACAATTATCAAAAATCTACCAAAAAGTAAAAGTTCAGGACCAGATGGCTTCACCAGTGAATTCTACCAAACATTCAAAGAACATTTAATACCTATCCTCCTCAAACTCTTCCAAAAAATCAAAGAGGAGGCAATACTTCCCAACTCATTTGATGAGGCCAATATTACTCTGATACCAAAACCTGGTAAAGATAACACAAAAAAAAGAAAACTACAGGACAATATCTCTCATGAACACAGATGCAAAAATCCTAAATAAGATACTAGCAAAACCGAATATAGCAACATATTAAAAATATTATATGCTACAATCAAGTGGCCTTCATCCCAGGGGCACAGGGATGGTTCAACATACGCAAATCGATCGATGTGATACACCACATAAACAAATTAAAAAATAAGAATCATATGATCATATCAATAGATGCAGAAAAAGCTTTTGACAATATACAGCATCCAATTATGATCAAAACACTTAACAAAATCAATATAGAAGGAAAGTACCTTAACATAATAAAGGCCATCTATGATAAACCCTCAGCCAATATTATTCTTAATGGTGAAAAACTAAAAACTTCTCTCTAAGATCAGGAACAAGGCAAGGCTATCCACTATCGCCACTCTTATTCGATATATCATTGGAGGTCCTAGCGAGTGTAATCAGGCAAGAGAAAGATATAAAAGGCATCCAAATAGAAAACAAAGAAGTCAAACTGTCATAATTTGCGGATGGCATGATTCTCTATATAGAAAACCCTAAAGACTCCACAAGAACACTACTAAAAACAATAAGCAAATACAGTAAAGTCTCTGGATACAAAATCAATGTTCAAAAATCCATAGCATTCCTATAATCTAATAATGAAGCATCAGAAAAAGAAATGGAAAAAATAATTTATTTTACAATTGCAACAAAAAAAATAAAATACCTAGGAATAAATTTAACGAAACATGCGAAGGACCTATATTATGAAAACTACAAGACCCTATTAAAAGAAACTAAAGAAGATACAAAGAAATGGAAAGATATTTCGTGTTCTCGGATTGGAAGAATCAACAGAGTTAAAATGACCATATTACCTAAAGCATTATACAGATTTAATGCAATCCCCATCAAAATCCTATCGGCATTTTTTTTTAAAGAAATAGAACAAAAAATCATCAGATTTGTATGGAAGCACAAAAGACCCCAAATTGCTAGAGCCAGCCTGAGAAAAAAGAATGAGGTTGGAAGCATCACTCTGCCCAACTTCAAATTATACTACGAAGCGACAGTAATCAAAACAGCATGGTATTGACAGCAAAACAGACACACGGACCAGTGGAACAGAATCGAGAGTCCAGAAGTAAACCCATATTTACACGGGGAAATAATTTTCGACAAAAAAGCTAAAAACATAAGGTGGAGAGAGGAAAGCTTCTTCAATAAATAGTGCTAGGAAAATTGGAAGGCCACCTGCAAAAGAATGAAACTAGACTGTTGTCTATCACCACACAGCAAAATTAATATAAAAGACCTGTGACAATAAAATGCATAGGAGAAAACATTGGAATGAAACTCAAGGAATTTGGACTTAAAGAGGATTTCATGAATTTGACCTCAAGAGAAGTAAAAGCAAAAATAATTGAATGGGACTACATCAAATTAAAAAGTTTCTGCTCAGCAAAAGATATCGTCAGCAAGGTAAAGAGACAACCGTCTCAATGGGAAAATATATTTGCAAACAACGCTTCCAATAAGGGCCTAATATCCAAAATATATAAAGAACTCATACTACTCAATAACAACAAAAAGACAAACGATCGAATCAAAAAAAGGATGAGGACCTCAACAGACACTTCTCCCTAGAGGACATACAAATGGCCTATAAACATATGAAAAGATGCTCAACATTGCTAGCTATTAGGGAAATGCAAATCAAAATCACAATGAGATAACATCTCACACCTGTTAGAATAGCTATAATCAACAGGACAAGTAATAACAAATGCTGGAGAGGATGTGGAGAAAAAGGAACCCTCATACACTGCCAGTGGGACTGCAAATGGGTACAGCCACTATGGAAAATAGTATGAAGGTTCCTCAAAAAACTAAGAATTGATCTACCATATGATCCAGCAATCCCACAACTGGGTATTTACCCCAAAGACTTGAAAATCCATATCCAAGAAGATATTTGCACACTGATGTTCATAGCAGCATTATTCACAGTGGCCAAGACATGGAAGCAACCG
>NW_011889404.1:317304-318092 GCF_000151845.1 Pteropus vampyrus
GAGCATCCAGAACTCCTTAGTACCACACTCCAACTTGGGTTGTTTTCACAGTCTTTCTGTCCTACTTGACTGTAAGGTCCAAAGTAAGGGCAGTTCTATCTTGATCACTCCTGCTCGCTCCTATCCCTGGTGATAGGCTCGTGCTCAGCATACAGTGGTGCTCAATGAGTACATGAATGACTGGTAAATGTGCTGTACATCTACTCCTCCTATGGCCCCTCTATTGTTAGTGACCCTTTCCTGAGGCTAGAGAACAATAGAACTCAGCCAGGCCACTCAGTGTATCAGTGCAGAGCTGGGATTCTAACCAGTTCTGTCTGGCTCCAAGTTCTGGGCTTTTCCCATTGCACTGACACAAACTCACATTGTCATGGGCAGGGTGGGGGTGGGTTAGGAAGTAAGTCGGGCCCTGAGGAAAGGCCCTTGTCTCAGGGCAGTTCTGGAGATGCCACAGGGGTGGCCAGCTGTTGGCCTTTCCCTGGGAATCACTCAATGATCACCACTGCTAAAAAACTGATATACTCCTGAGATAAGATAGTGAATGTGTATTGCTGGGCTTGCCAAATGAAAGCAAACTGCTTCTGATGGATCTCATTAAAAGGAATGGAGAAAAAGCATTTGCCAGATCAATAGCTACACACCAGAGACCAAGGGAATTGTTAATTTGCTCAAGCAATGAGACCAGATCTGGTCCAGCAACTTCAACTGGAGTTACCACCTGGTTAAACTTGTGAAAATCCACTGTCATTCTCCAAGATGCGTCTGCATTCTCATAGGCCTACTAGGAG
>NW_011889404.1:318142-320991 GCF_000151845.1 Pteropus vampyrus
ACAATAGAATATACAGATGTCAAATTATAATGTACACCTGAAAATTATATAATTGTATTAACCAATGTTACCCCAATAAACTTAATAAAAAATAAAATAAATAAATAAATCAAAAGGTAAATGCCTGGGTGTGACTATCCACCATGACCTGCCCATTTAGGAATATATGATCAGATCACCCTGTGAGGTTACTTTCCATAGAACCCCTTTTTCTTCCACAGGACCCAACCTGTCTTTTATTCAAGGGGTCCTGGGTCTTCAAACTGGCTCAACTCTGGAAATATATTGAGGGTTGTGACTCTCTGCTTTTATGATCCAGGTTAGACTTTGTTCCACTTGACCTAGAATTTTTCTGCTCATACAGATCAAGTAAATGTTTATTAGACTGCCCATATGTTTCACTTGTAGGAACGCTGCAATCACTTAGTCAACAAGTAGTTCTCTGCAAATCAGACTATTCTGATCGCTGCTTTGACTCTGTTGTCTTTTATGGTAACTACACGCACCTTGCCTTTGGAAATTAAAGCTGTCACTTGGTCTGTGTTACCCTGGGATTTTATCATCAGCATTGCATTTAGGTTTTTTCAACTTAGTTACAGCAGTTTCTACTGTAATTTCTGACCTATGGAGAACTGGGATCACAGAGCTCTTCAAGGATACCATGACTCCTTTCACAAATTTATTTTTCAGTCATGATATGTTGAAAGGTATGTCTTCCCAGGATGATGAGCAGATCTTAAGTGACAAATTTACTCTAATACAGTAATCTTTCTAAACCTTTGCATTCCTTCCTCTATGGTAAACTGAGACAAGTCTGGCATTTCAGTTTCATTTACTGTGAGACACCTTTTGGTCCACATTTTTGCCAAGCAACCAAACATGTTGCCAAAGCCTCTTTTTATCATCCCACTACAAGCTGCAACATTAAATTCAGAATCTCTGATTAACAGGCCCGTATCTTCCTGATCCAACTTGATGTTCCTTCAACAGTATTTCACACCATTAATATCCATTCCTACACATGTTCCTTGGATTTCTGTTTATATAAATTAGACAAATCCTGCCATTTTTAGGGGTTTATTACACCTCCTCATGGATCACATTTTGTACCTCACCTTTTGATGACTGTTGGGACTTAGGTCTAGTCACACATCCAGAAGCAAAGAGGGGTGGGTTCATTACAGGTTCTTCAGGTAAAGGAAGCCTAACTTCTCAGGCAGGGATGTGAAGGCTCCTTCTGCTGGCAAAGGTGGCCCAGCAGAATTTAGAGGTCCATGTTCCCAGTTTTATTCTAATCTTTGTGTGTCCCTCTTCCAACTTTTAGGACCCCATTCTTTCCCAATCAATGCCCTCACTTTGTATAATAGCAAATTATTATACTAGGACTTTAATTTGCTTTGTTATTCAGCCACTCACAGGATGAGATTCTGTTTTGGGTTTAAAGAAATCTCAGCTCTGTGGCTGCTACAGGAGATAAGGGTTTCAGGGCAGATGTAGATTTTAAGCCATCAATGAAGAGTTTGAGCTGGGGTTTGAAAGCCTGAGCTCATCTTCTTTATTTATCTTCTTATTATTGCTTCCTGCCCCCAGCTTGTTCTTTAACCCATGATGACTATTAATCTCTTTTTCATTTCTATACTTCTGCCTTTTTAAGAAGCAAAAATGTTATATAAGTATAACCACACAGTATATAATCTTCAGGAATTAGCTTTTTCTGCTCAGCATAATTCCCTGGAGATTCATCCAAGTTGTTGGGTGTATCAACAGTTTATTCTCTTTTATTGCTGAGAAGCATTCCATGGTATACTACATGTACTAAAGTTGGTTTAGCCATTTACTTGTTGAAGACATCATTATATGAATTGGAAACTGTTTCCTCCTCTTCTGTTTTTTAGAAGTTACATAGAATAGGTGTTACTTCTTTAAATGTTTAGTAGCATTCTCCAGTGAAAATATCTGGGCCTGGAGATTTCTAGTTTGGGAGCTTTCAAACTACAAATTCAATGCCTTTCATAGTTATAAGACTATTGATATTATCTAATCTTGGATGAGTTTTCATAGTTTGTGGTATTGAGGGATTAGTCTATTTCTTCTCAATTGTTGAACTTATGAGCATAAATTTATTTGTAGTATTTTTTTATTAGCTTTTTAGCAGCTGCAAGATCTGTAATGATGTCCCCTACTTCATTCCTGATATTGGTGATTTGAGTCTTCTCCCTTTTTATTTTTGTCAGTCTTGCTACAAGTTTGTTAGTTTAATTGATTTAGTTGGGGGGGGGCAACCTTTTTTTGGCATATTCTAATTTTTAAATATTTTCAATTTCATTAATTTCTGCTCTTATTTTTATTATCTCCTTTCTATATTTTATTCCCCTCTGGTTTACTTTTTCTTCCTTTTTAATATCTGGAGGCAGAAACTTAAATTATCAATTTTTGATGTAAACATTTAAGTGCTACAAATTTCCTTCCCAGCACTGTTTTTGTCTAATCATACATATTTGGGTTTTTTTTCCTTTGAGAATTTCTCTCTGACCCATAGATTATTTAAAAGTGTTTTGTTTAATTTCCAAGTATCTAGAGATTTTCCTGTTGTCTTTCTCTTATTAATTCTGGTTTGGTTCTTTTAGGGTCGAAGAACACATTTAAAAATTTGTTGAGGGTTGTTTTATGGCCCAGGATATGGTCTACCTTGGTGAATGTTCCATGTGTGCTTAGAAATAATGTGTTCTGCTGTTACTGAGTGGAGTTCTATAAACGTCAGTTAGGTTCTGTTGGCTGATTATGTTAGTCATTCCATCTATATTATTGACAATTTTCTGTTAGGTAGTTCTGTCAGTTGCTGAAATGAG
>NW_011889404.1:321041-322495 GCF_000151845.1 Pteropus vampyrus
ATGGTGGCACTACTCTCTGTAATCTCTCAAAGAATTGCTTTGGTTTACTATTTTACAAGTAGAGGCAGTTCTAGTGGCTTCCACTTGGACTTTCCCACCATAATAGCCCCTACTTCTTAGGTGAGGGAACTAATATAGGATTTCTGTCAGCTGCTAAGCATATATTTATTCCAATTAAGCCCTGTGAAACTAGGGATATAACCACAGAAGGGTTCAGGGAGCACTGGCCCCATTGTGAGACTGACCTTAGCTAAAACTCCATTGATCGCCTGACCTCCATAAGCCTCTGCTCTGACTGGTGGGCTACAATGATATTCTGGGTCTCCTACAAGTAGTGTCAGTATAGAACTAGTCTCCAGAATTTCCCTCAAAGTCTAATTATTCCCTTTTCCCTAATGCATAATCATCCTGGTGGATGACCACAGGTCTCTTTCAAGAAGGTTGATAAAAAGATTAATGGTATAAGATTTTCACTGTGTAGTGGGAACTGTAGATGTAAGAAATGTCCAAACCTATGAAAATTTTTATATTTTTTGAACCAAACTGGCAACAGTTGCTGAAAAGCTTCGGGAGAATAACAGTTTTGCAATTTCTTTCATGCATTTGAAATGAAGGAGCAAAGTAAGAAAGATGGCATGAGAGTGAGAGAAAGCAAGGCAAGGATTGGATTACAGGATAGTTAACAAGACTATGTGCTTTCTTAAGCATGGTTACACTTATTTCAAAAATGTGTTAGCCTAGATGCACAAAAACAATGGACAGTGCTTGCTTAAGGCAAAGATAAACTTTTCACTAAAAAGTTAAATGGATTCTGGGAAAACGTGGCGGAATGAGAGACGTCCTCAGATCTCTTCCCTTGAAACAACAATAAGCTGAACATCTAAAACTGAACAAAAAACACCCAAACTGCACACTAGCACATCTGAGCGTGGGATCTGCACATAAGAGTTACCACAGGTCAGAACCCCGGATGTTGAGCAGTGGACTGGGACAAATAAAGAAGCTGCCTCTCACAGCTCCAGAGCTCCTTGCAGGAAGAGGGAGAGGGGTGAAGGTGCGGTGACTTCTCTGATCAGCCTTGCCTGGAAGTGTTGGGACTTTTCTACACTGCTGGCAGCAGGGCTCAGTCATCAGGGCAGAGAACAGAGAAGAGGAACTGGACAGCAGAGAAACAACAGTTGATTTTTACCAGCCCTGGTTGCAAAATCAAGGCTAAGCTGCAGCCCCCAACTCCCAACCCAAAGGGCCCCTCCTCCATACCCTCTGAGACCAATCACTGTGGAGCCCCAGGAGAACCTAAGCAAACGCTATCAAAACTGTTGCTAACACTGACAGGGACTGAAACTGAGAGTAGCGAGTGTGATTAAAATCTACAAGAAAATAAAAGACGTTAGGCTCTATATAAAGCAGGGATCCAAGAGGTTAGACGCCACCTACTTGAAACAAAAAGAAAA
>NW_011889404.1:322545-329873 GCF_000151845.1 Pteropus vampyrus
CCAGCACTGTTTTTGTCTAATCATACATATTTGGGTTTTTTTTCCTTTGAGAATTTCTCTCTGACCCATAGATTATTTAAAAGTGTTTTGTTTAATTTCCAAGTATCTAGAGATTTTCCTGTTGTCTTTCTCTTATTAATTCTGGTTTGGTTCTTTTAGGGTCGAAGAACACATTTAAAAATTTGTTGAGGGTTGTTTTATGGCCCAGGATATGGTCTACCTTGGTGAATGTTCCATGTGTGCTTAGAAATAATGTGTTCTGCTGTTACTGAGTGGAGTTCTATAAACGTCAGTTAGGTTCTGTTGGCTGATTATGTTAGTCATTCCATCTATATTATTGACAATTTTCTGTTAGGTAGTTCTGTCAGTTGCTGAAATGAGAGCATTGAGGTCTCCAAATATAACTGTGGCTTCTCCTTTCAGATGTACCAGTTTTTGCTTCATGCATTTTTTTAAGTAGCAAAAATTTTATTTTGGTATTGTATTATTTTAGTTTTACACCTTTTAAAAATTAGATTTATTGAAAGCAACAAACAAACAAGACAAACTAAAACTCATAGACACAGACAACAATTTAGTGGTTACCAGAGGGAAAGCAGAGAGGAAGGGAGGTAGATAAGAGTAAAGGGGGTCAAATATATGATGACAGAAGGAAATTTAACTTTGGGTGGTGAACACACAATCCAATGTACATATGATGTATTATAGAATTGTATACTTGAAACCTATATAATTTTATTAGCCAATGCTTCATGCATTTTGAGGGCTTGTGGTTTGATTGGGACCATTATGTCTTCCTTATAGATTGATTTTTCTTTCATTATACAATGTCTCTTGTGTCTCTAGTAATTTTCTCTGTTCCAAAGTCTATCTGACATTTATATAGCTACTTTTATTTTTTAAAAGTTAATGTTTGCATGATATATTGTTTTCAATCTCTTACTTTCAACTTATCTATGTTGTTAAATTTGAAGTGAGGTTTTTATGTATAGCCTACAATTGGGTAGAGTTTTTTTAGCCACTTTCAAAGCTTTGACCTGGCCACATGACACCTCTGAGCACATCATGGCCCAAGGATGTGCTATGGCCTTACTGGCCTGGATCAGGCCCTGGGTTTGGCTCCATCGAAACCACATGGACCAAAAGAGAGGGAGATGTGTGGGTTTCCAAAGAAATACAGGAGATGGCAGATGGAGGGTGGACAGCCAAAACATTTGCCTACTACCTTGTCCATCTCACTGACCAAACACATTCAGGTTCAGATATAGGGCCCCACTCCCCTAACCTTGCTTGCAAACTGGGAGTGTTCTAGAGACTTCTAAGAAGGGCTGTCCTTCAGCCTCCTATGACTCAAGACATTGTGGCCAACTGAGTTTGACAGCACCCTAGCTCTGCTTTTAGAGCTAAGAGCCATGGAGAGGCTGAAGACTGACCCCCTCCCACCCCAACTCACCTGAGATCACATATCTGTGCAAATTATCACGTGGGCATGGAAAGATGGAAAAAATTCTGAGAAGGCAAGATGGGGCCTCTGTGTCCTCTGGTAAGGCCCATGGGCCAAGCGTAGGAAGAGCAGGACTACCTCGAGTGATGGTGCTCGCAGAGCGGAACACTCAACCTGGGTCAGAAGAACTTCCTCCTAACATAGGGCCTGGCAGGCACTGTCCAGCAGCCTCCAAATCCCAACCTGCATAATCATGTGCCAAGTGCCACACTTCAGCCCAAGGATGCAATGAGCCACACTTTAGCCCAGGGATGCACCTCTGCCAAGGAGTGGGATCACGACTCAGGTGAGGGCTGTCTAGTCCCAAAGCCCGGACTTGGCAGGGGAATGGAATGGGTATGTTCTCCTAAGAACGATGAAAACAGAGAAGTGTTTTTCCACAATTCTTACAAGGTACCAGGTCTCTTGCCAGCTTGAGCATGTAGGCTAGGTCTTGTTCTCCCCTGCATCTGTCTCCTTACCTGCCAGATGCAATACTATTCCCTCCCTCCCGGTGCTGTAAGAGGTCACAGGAGATCTCGTCCAGGCACCCTTTGATGAACTCCCATCCCCACAGGAGGGCCATTATGGGCAGGATGGAAGCTGTCATTCCTGCCCTGGGTCAGGCTGAAACCCACCCATCTCCCTCCCTCATCTTCCCCACTACTGTGTCCAGCTCCATCCTACAAGGTGCAGGGGCCCAACATCTTTGGAGGACTCCAGGCTTTCCCAGTGCTCTCGGGGTCTCAAGTGGGTGACAGGGCTCAATCTTGGCTCGATCTTTCTTAAAGATCAAGCCAAGAATGGGGAGAGAAGAGAAGATAGGATGAGGGCAAGTCTTAAGAAAGAACCAGGGCACACCTCATGCTTGTGGGGCCTCTCTCTAAGAGGTACCAGTAAGGGAAAAAGCAAAGGCACAATGGTTTGTACAACTAGACATCATTTGATAAAAATGAAATAATATATAGATAAAATGCTTGTCTGTGCATAAAGACATTCTGGAGTGACATACAGGAAATGTGCAATGTGGGGTGGTTAGTATGGGATGAAAGGGTAGGATATTCCTGTGCAACCTTCTGTACCCATTGAATTTTGAACCATATATCTTTTCAAATTAGCGTTTTTGTTTTGTTTTGATAAATACCCAGAAGTGGAATTGATGGATTTTATGGCAGCTATATTTTTAATTTTTTGAGGCATCTCCATACTGTTTTCCATAGTGGCCACACAATTTACAATCCTACCAATAGTGTATGAGGGTTCCCATTTCTCCACGTCCTCACCAGCACTTGTCGTTTGTTGATTTATTGTTTTAATCCAGCTTTGATGAACACCTTGATGTGTTTCTTCCTTGGAGAAGTAAACCTATTTGAAGTTTAATTCAAATCAAATTAAATGGTTTAGCTACATTGTAAAAGTAGTTCCAAGAAAGTCTTCCTGCATCATTTACCTCTCAGATTCTTAAACGTTACTGGGCAGTTACCTGCTGCAAAAATTCCAGGCTGAGACCTTTATATGATGTGACAGTTTAGTGGATGTCTATAAATTATATGGGTTTTCCAATGGTCCTAATTGGTTTATTAAAAGTGATATAGCTGGTTTTTATATAAATAATGCCACTGTGCTATATCCTATTTTTCTATCACAGTGGAGATCTGTGGTTAATCCCTCATTACTTTTGTGTTTGAAACACAGCAGAATTCCATAGCTGGGCTCTCTGAGTTTGAACTCTGGCTCCATCACCTACCAGAAGAATGGCCTTGGGCAAATCACTTGGCCTCCCTGGGCTTCACTTGCCTTCTGTGCAAATTATAATAATTATAATGTCAACCTCAAAAGGCCAGTAGTGGGTAAAAAAATGCAAGTAACAAAATAAAAATAGATAAATTGTATCAAAATTTAAAAATTTTTTGCATCAAAAGACACTTTTAAGACAGTGAAAAGACAATCTACAAAATGGGAGAAAATATTTGCAAATAATATATTGAACAAGGGTCTAGTATCCATAATAAATAGAGAATTCTTATAACTCAAGAACAAAAAGAAAACAACCCAGTTTAAAAGTGGGCAAAAACCTTAAATAGATGTGTCTCTGAAGAAGACAGTTGAATGGTTAATAAACATGAAAAGATCGTTAACATCATTAGTCATAAGGGAAATGCAAATCAAAACCACAATGAAGTATTAGTGCACACCTACTAGTGTGGCTAGAATTTTAAAAAAGAGACAGAAAAAACAAGTATTGGCAAAGATGTAGATAAATTAGAGCACTTGTACATTGCTGTTGGAATATAAAATGGTGTAGTCTATGTGGAAAACAGTTTGGTGTTTCCTCAATAAGTTAAACATAAAATTATCATACGACCCAGCAATTTCATTCCTGGGTATGTACCCTTCCCCAAGCCAAAAAGAGGTATTAACAAAAACTTGTAGATGAATATTTATAGAAGAGTTATAAGCAAAAGCCAAACAGTGGAAAGAACCGAAATGTACATCAACAAATGAATGGATCGACAAAATGTGGTCTTTTCATACATTGGAATATTATTCAAGCATAAAAAGAACTAAAGCACAGATACATGCTACAATGTGCATGAACCTCAAAATCACTGTGCTAAGTGAGAAAAGCCAGACACGAAATGCTGTGTATTGTAGGGGTCCATTTATATGACATGTCCAGAAAAGGCAAATCCATAGAGACAGAAGGCTGACTAGTGGTTGCCAGAGCTGAAGGGAGGGGAGAATGTAGGGGTCACTATTTAATGGGTACAGGGTTTCCTTTTGGGGTGATGAAAGTGTTCCAGATCTTGGTGATGGGTTCATAACATTGTGAATGTACTAAATGTCACTAATGGTAAATTTTATGCTATGTGCATTTTACCACAATGAAAAAATAAAATATAAAAAAAATTAAAAGTCTATATCCCTAGCCACCTCCCCCTACCCCAAAAAGTGACCTTTTTTTGGCAATATCCACCCTAATACAACCAAAGATGAAGGGAAAGTCTACATCCAACACACCTCTGTGATTTCATCAGGGCTGAGAAAGAAGTTGATCTTCTATTGCCACTTAGTAGAATCAGGCAACAGTGATCCATCCCCCTACCAAGGTAGTTTGAGCAGGACTGAGTGAGCTGCTCATCTTCCATTCCCTGCCCAGCAGAAGCAGATGGTGCTCTGATTCTTCCTGGGTAGTCTTATTGAGGCCCAGCAGCAACCTGAGCCTCCATCACTTCCAGGAGTGACTTTATAAGTCAGAACTAATAAACACTTCACTTCCTGCTCTCTGGCTCAGCAAGGAGTTGATTTTATAGCATCGCTCATAGAGGATGAGGTGGTTTGTGTTGGTTCCACACTTTAGTCAAGAAGATATCAGCAGGGCCAAAGGGGGAGCTAAACATACATGTCTAGTTGGTCCTTGTGCTACATGTGAATAGGAAAGCTACCTGATTAAAAGAAGAAGAAGAAATAGAATCCAGGGTCTCATAATATAATGTCAAAAACATCCACAATACAAAAAAACTTAACTTGTCACCCCAAGAACCAGGAAAATCACATGAACAAGAAAAGACAATCAACGTACATCAACACTGAGATGAATTAGATGTTGAAATTACCTGACAAGATGAATACTGAGGCCAGCGTTACCCTGATGCCAAAACCAGACAAAGATGCCACAAAAAAAGAAACTACAGACCTATAGCTCTCATAAACTCAGATGAAAAACCCTCAACAAAATATAAGCAAAGTGAATCTAATAATATAAAACAAAAATTATACACCCAAACAAAGTAGGATTTATTCCAGGCATGGAATTAAAAATAAATCAATGTAATTGACCATACCAACAAGTTATAGGAGAAAAATCAAATGATTATATCAAGTGATGCAAAAAAATTGACAAAATCCAAAATTCATTCAAGATAAAAAAAAAAAAAAACCTTCGGCAAACTAGGAATAGAGGAGAATCCTTGAAATTTATAAAAGGCACCTACACAAATTCTACAGCTAGCATCACACTTGATGAGGAAAGACTCACTGCTTTCCCTCTGTTTGGGAACAAAGAAATGATGTCCATTGTCACCACTCTTATTCCACATAGGAGTGGAAGTTCTAGCTACTGCAACAAGGTCAGGGTGGGAAAAAGCATACAGATTGTAAAGGAAGAAATTAAACTGCCCTTATTTACAAACAACATGATTATCTATGTAGAAAATCCAAAGGAATCTACAAAAGAAAACTTCCTAGAAGTAATAAGAGAGTTCGGCAAAGTTGCACAACATATAAAAATTGATTTCGTGTCTATATATTAACAAAGAACAAATGAAAATTGAAATTCAAAACAATTCCATTTACACACTCACTCCAAAAAAAATAAAATAAAATATTTAGAAATGCTGACAATTACAGAATTGTTGTATAAGGGAAACCTAAACAAATGGAGAGACACACCATGTTCACAAATTGCAAGTATCAACATGGTAAAGAAGTCAGTTCTCCCCAAATTGATCTATAAGTTCAATGCAGGTCCTATCCTGAGCTAAGAAGGTTTTTGGTACACTTAGACAAGCTCATTCTAAAATTGATATGGAAAAGCCTTAGGGTAGCTAAAGAAACTTTGAGGACAAAAAAGTTGGAGAGGGAGATGCTACTCTTCCGATATTAAGACTTTCTCTGTAGACACAGTGAAGAAGACAGTGTGGTGCTGGTAGGGGAGAGACACAGAAACCAGTGAGACAGAACAGAGAACTCAGAGGAGATCCACCAAGTACAGCCAACTGGTTTTTGACAAGGAGCAGAAGAAATTCAAGGGAGGAAGGACAGCCTTTCAATAAATGGTGGTGGAATGATTGGACATCCATAGAAAAAACAATGAACTTCAATCTAAATCTCACAACTTACACAAAAAAATAACTCCAATGAATCACTGACTACATGTAAAATGTAAAACAAACAATAAACTCTTTTTAAAAGACTTAGGACAAAATCTTTAGAATCTAAAACTAGGCAAAGAATACTTAGACTTAACACCAAAAAAAAAAAGCAAAAAGCGATTCATGAAAGATAAATTGATAAATTGGGCTCCACCAAATTAAAACTTTTTGCACTGTACAAGACTCAGTTAACAGGATAAAAGACAAAGACTAGGAGAAAATATTTGCAAATCACATATCCAACAAGGACTACTATCTGGAATATATTAAGAAAACTCTCAAAACTGAATAGAAAAATTCCCAACAAAGCAATTATAAATGGGCAAAATATCTGAACAGACATGTCACTGAAGACACTAGTTGGCAGATAAGTGCATGAAAAGATATTCGACCTCATTAGCCATTAGGGAAATGCAAAATTAAACAACAATTGGCTATACCTACACACTGATTGATACCAAATGTCGTGAGGTTGTGAAGAAACTGGATCCCTCACACATTCCTGATGGGATGTGAAATGGTGCAGCCACTCTGCAAAATACTTTGGCAGTTCCTTTTAAACCTAAAAGTGGAATTACCAGAAGATCCAGCAATTGCATTCTTGTGCATTTATCTTAGAGAAATAAAGATAATGTTCATAGAAAAACTGATACCTGAATGTTCATATCAGCTTTATTTGTAATAGCTAAAAACTAGAAATGGCCCAACAAATATATGAAAAGATGCTTAACATCACTAGCTATTAGCAAAATGCAATTCAAAACTACAATGAGATATCATCTCACACCTGTTAGAATAGCTATAATCAACAGGACAAGTAATAACAAATGCTGGAGAGGATGTGGAGAAAAAGGAAACCTCATACACTGCTGGTGGAACTGCAAATTGGTACAGCCACTATGGAAAA
Organism: Pteropus vampyrus; assembly: GCF_000151845.1. Classification (NCBI taxonomy): domain Eukaryota; kingdom Metazoa; phylum Chordata; class Mammalia; order Chiroptera; family Pteropodidae; genus Pteropus; species Pteropus vampyrus. Next base: position 329,870 of record NW_011889404.1, read on the forward strand.
CAGT
>NW_011889404.1:331543-333351 GCF_000151845.1 Pteropus vampyrus
GTGGATGGACCTCAAGGATATTATGCTAAGTGAGATAAATGATACAGAGAAAGACAAATATTGTATGATTTCACTTATATGTGGAATCTAAAAAAAGCCAAACTTGTAAAAACAGAGTAAAATGGTGGTTGCAGAGGTTGTTTAAGGGAACAAACTTGCAACTAGTAGCAAATTAGCCCTAGAGATCTAATGCACAGTATAATGAATACAGACAACAATATTGTATTATAACCATCAAACTTACTAGACTAGAACTTAATTATTTTAACCACTAAAAAGAAATTATTATGTGACATGATACAGGTGCTAATTATCACTACAATGACAATCATATTCTAGTATATTAATGTACACCTTAAATTTACACAATGTTATATGTCAAATATATTTCACTTTAAAAAATGCCTGTTTTGAAGTTGGCTCCAGAAAAGTAGCTGACAGCATAGTGCTCCAAAATTCAGGGCAGATAGACTTTTAGGGAATCTGGGCTGAAATTGAGGCTTTGCTTTGCCTCCAAGGCAGCATTCTTTATGGAAGGAAGCACTTAGATTATCTATGAATTATTACTTCCACCTCCTGGTTCATCTGGTTTCAAGGAAGAAGTTGCCTAGAACACATGGCTCGAGGGAAAAGATAAAGTGGCTATAACAGGCACTGGTCAGAACATGGAAGTGAGAGGGGGCCTAGCCCTAATGTCCCTCACCTGGGACAGCTGGGGTTTGTACCACTCACCAGTGGGATTACTCTAAAGCTCTGTTTCCTGGGGATATTGTCTACTGAGGCACTGGCCCTCTGAGAATGGAACAGTAAAGATGCTAGGAAATTTCCACCAACAAAGGTGTCCTGGGGGAGATCTCTTACTAGAACCTGCCAGAAAGTTGACCTCTGGCCTGCTCACACCTCCCCATCATGCCCCTTAGCCTAGCATTTGTTAACACTTATTTCCATTTTATGTATTATTCATTCAACAAACACGGGTTGAGCTCTGAGGATGTGTCAGCAGAAATCCCTTAAGGTTGCATCAGAAATAACTGGGCTCCAGTCCTGCCTGTACTTCCTCAGAGCTGTCTCCTTAGGTAAGCATTCTCCTACCTGCATGTCAACTTTCCCACCTGTGAAGCGAGGATGATGAGGCCCTCCTGCATGGCTGAGGAGTGGTTAGAAGGGATTTATGAGAAACACCTGACTCCATGCCCAGCTTAGTGCCTCCTTCACCAACTGTAGTTATTGGTTGATGGCAGCATTTAATCTTGGCCTATCCACCTCCATTCCTGCCTCATTCATCATCTTCCTTGATGAGCATTTGGGGAGCCCTCCCCTTTGTCCTCTTCCCACTTCATCCTTGGGTCAGAGAAGAGACTTCACCCAATCTGGAGCATGTGACCAGGCCTCATTAATCAGCAGTTGCTCCTCTATCTTGATGACTGGAAGGCTGGCAGAGTCTCACACCTGTCTGCAGTTCTTGAATCAGGAAAGGTGCAATATCAGAGCTGCTGGTGGCCATCTGTGACTATCAGGGACAGGTCTGTCTAAAATTAGAGTTGAAAACAGAAAGTGGGGCCCAGAGATGGAGAGGGGGTCATGATCCTGGTGAGATCACTTGGCACCGGAATTGAGCCACTTCTGAAGCCAGATAAACCCCTGACTGTTTTATCTTATGACCCGAATGGATTCTAGAATTTGCTTAGTCGGACTGATGTCCTGTCACTTGGGAGACAATGATGGGCAAGAGTGATCACTTGCCTTCAAGCCTCTAAGATCCCCCAAAACAGACAGTATGATGGCCATAAGAGTCAAAGTTGTTCACA